>NW_007737035.1:46113-47922 GCF_000696425.1 Galeopterus variegatus
TAGACTTACTGGTGTGCCGATCTAATGGACTTAAATTGGTATCTTATTGTAATTTTAGTTTATATGTCCATCATCATTAATAAGGTTGAATATTTTGCCTGCTGTAATTTCTTACTTCTTATTTTATGTCTTTGTGAAATACTTGTTAACATGATTTTGTCAAATTTTCCAATTAATTATTTTTCATTGCATAGTAATTTTTTAAAGTTTTTTTTTTTATATTCTCAGGATATAATTCCATTGAAAATACACTTATTTCTAATAATTTTTCCCATTTTGTGGATTGCCTTTTTATTTTCTTTTTGATGTTCTTTGAAGAAGAGAAAAGTTTTACAGTTAGCTTTTTGTGTCTTTTTTAAGAAAAACTTCTCTAACCTCACAGTCATAAAATTCTAGATTTTTATTTTCACATTTGTTTGATGTATTGTAAACCTTCTCATCTCTCCTCCATGTTTTTGACCTTTCTTTAGCATGATCTACTTCTTTATCTCTCTGTGGTGCATTATTGATAATGTCTGATTCTCTTATCAGTTGGTATAATCTTATTTTAAACCCATCAATTAAAATTTTACTTTCTACTATTATATTATCCATTTCTAAATGTATTATATTTTAAAATTATCCTTGTTTTTAACAATGCATTATTATTCCATCACCATTATTTCTTCTTTTATTTCTTTAAACATATTAAATATACTTATTTCATATTATAAATTATAAAACTCAGATATATAATATTCTTGATGTAAATATTTTCTGTCTTTTTTTCTGACTCTTATTCACAGTAAGAGTTTTACTATTTTATTTGGTTGCATCTGATAGGTAAGTATTCTTTGGATCAAAACTGAGAAATTTTGACTCCAAAGAGGATTTAAATATACTTTAAATAGGAACCAAGTTGTGCTAATGGATTGAAACAACACTAGTTCTCTTCTGGGTTTGCAAATTAGTATAGCAAACTTGAATTTAGTTTCTCTCAGTTGTGATAGAAAGTCTCAAAAGGTCAGTCACCTGATCCCACAGAGAACTAAAATCAACATTTTTTTTCTAGAATATTATAATTATTGGTCCAGTTCACTGTTTCCTTTCCTTTCCTCTTCAGTTTTACTTTCTTAGAACCCTTGGTTTCTCTTTTATGGAGAACATAGCAATACAAAAACATTATATTTATTTTAATTTATCCAGGATCAATTCGTATTAAAATTAGTCTTCTTAGGATCTATTTCACTGTACTGATAGAAATACATCCTCAATTGTTTTATAATTAAAATATGATATTTTGTTTCACACTTTCCATTTCAAACAGAAAGTATACAAAAATTACTAAATGTATATTAATAACAATAATACTTTTATTGAAACCAAACATCATGTAAACACTAAGCTAAAAACTGAATCCCACAGGGGGATCCTGTGGATGAAGGATAGGCCACAGAACCAGCTATTAACCATAATTAATGGCAGAGATAGAACTGCAACCTGGAAAAAGTACAAATATTCCATTTGATGATTTTGAAGTTCTTAAGGAAAATGGTGAAACATCAGGCTTAAGTTGCACCACATGCAAAAATGAATTCAGGGTGAACTGAAGATTATACATAAAAACAAAACCAAAAACAAACAAAACAAGCAAACAAAACACCTTGAAACATTTAGAAAATAATAGAAAACAAAAAAGTTAAAATATGTAGAAAAATATCTTCACAGTAACAGGATATATAATATTTCTTTAACAGTATGAAAAAATCAGTAACTATAGAAGAGTTTGAATGAATTCAACTATATTTAATAAACTTATTTAGTTATATA
>NW_007737035.1:47961-48455 GCF_000696425.1 Galeopterus variegatus
TGTCCGAACAGGATTTAGTTTGAAGCACTAAAAAGGATAAGACATCAGTTTGAAAAGAGCTCCTATCAGAGCAACATGAATTCTGCCTTAGTTGAAGCGAGAATGAACATCAAATTTATGGTGAAGCTTGGATGGAAGAATGTTGAAATTATTAATGCTTTACAAAAAGTTTGTGGGGACAATGTCCAAAAGAAATCAGCAATTTACAACTGAATAATCCATCTTAGGAAGGGAGGAAGTGATGCTGAAGTCCTCAGTGGCAGACCATCCACATCAGTTTGTGGAAAAATCATCTTGCTTGCGTCCTAATTTAAGAGGACCAACAATTAATAGCAGAAATAATAACCAACACCATAGACATCTCAACTGGTTCAGCTCACACAATTCTCACTGAAAAATTATGGTTGAGCAAACTTGCTTCTTGGATGGGTGCAAAAACTATTGTGCCCAGGTCAGCTGCAGACAGGAACAGAGCTTTCAAAGGAATTTTTTTT
>NW_007737035.1:49652-51226 GCF_000696425.1 Galeopterus variegatus
TGTCTCATAGGAGTGAAACTTAGAACTACATTTTCTTGATACAACTGCCAACAACATTTTAGGTTAGATTTTGATATTAAATGGTATGTAGTATTTGGAAGGCAGAAAAGGAAATACCTTCAACCTCCATAGAGAAGAGAGGGATTTTGATCAGCACGTAGGCATTTCCACTCCAATTACGTGTTTGGTGCTGCTACCAGCCAATGAGATTACTAGGTTATTTCCTGAGATTTCCACAGTCTGCTGATATTCTGAAGTTAGTGCAATATCCCCTGCCCTTGGGTTCCCCACCCTTCAAAGGATTCTGTAGGCTTTCAATTTCCTATTAATTAATCTCTTTCTGCCTCCTGTACATAGAGAAATTTCTGTTAGTGTCTATACCTCAATGACAATAAGAGTATATATACAAATCTCCAAAGAAAAAATACTCTTATTTTTTTTCCCCTTTGAGCTTCAGAAAATATTAAATCCTAAATTGTCCTACATGATTTGCTTTTTTGTTCAACATTATATGCTTATTATTTATCAATGATATTTTGTGTAGATGTGTATTATTATTTGATATTGTAAAATATTTCATCATATGACTGTAGCACAACTTTTTATCCATTTTTGTGGACGTAAACATTTGAGTTGCTTTCATTTATGTATTTTTCTTTTTTTGTTGTTTTGTTTTTGCCTGTTTGTTTTTTTGTTAGTATAAGCAAGACGGCCAGGCGCATTCTTAAAAAAGTCTTTGTTGGTGCATGTCTACAGGAATTTCCCTAGTTTACTAACAAAGATTCTTTGCTTGGGCAATCTTTTATCAGGCTCCTGAACCTTCTCACAGGCCATCTGTGTACTTCATTGTAAAACCCAGTTTTAAAAACGGACCTTGCTAAGTCAGTTTAGCAAGAACTCCCCACCCACTATATCTGATTAGCCTATATATCTGATCGGATTCCTAATCCTCTGTCATCCCCCAAGTGATGTCTGATCACCCTAGCCTGTCTTCAGCAAGAATTCTGCTGGGTCAGGTTAGCTGGAATCCCCTTACTTCCTGCATTAACTGACCCCCTACTCTGCTCTTTGTAAATTTCCACTTGCCTGTGCTGTATTCAGAGTTGAGCCAAATCTCCCTCCCCAAGAGCAAGACCCTATTGCAGTGGTCCTTATACCTATCGGGATGAACTTGAATAAAGTCTACTTTACCTTTCTTTAAACAAATATTATTGAATAATTTTTTTTTTAGTTGTTTATACATAGAATAGAATTACTAGGTCAGGATTTTCTGCATTTCCAACTTTAAGCAGTGATTTGTGTTGCAAGTATGTTAATAGTACCTATCTCACATATATTTGCCTAGTTGTAAAATTGTGTAGACTTACTGGTGTGCCGATCTAATGGACTTAAATTGGTATCTTATTGTAATTTTAGTTTATATGTCCATCATCATTAATAAGGTTGAATATTTTGCCTGCTGTAATTTCTTATTTCTTATTTTATGTCTTTGTGAAATACTTGTTAACATGATTTTGTCAAATTTTCCAATTAATTATTTTTCATTGCATAGTAATTTTTTAAAGTTTTTTTTT
>NW_007737035.1:55745-57467 GCF_000696425.1 Galeopterus variegatus
TCTGAATAGTGAGAAAAAATAGTCCTAATCTTAGGATTCTCTTGTCCTACCTAACAATTCATGAAAGCAAGTCTCAAAAGGATCAAACTTTTTCCAAGCAACTCAACTACATCTAAGAAAAATACCTCAGGAAAATTTAAAGAAACACAGAAATGTCCACCAACCAACAAGATAAAATCACAATGTCTAGCATTGAATAAAAAATGACCTGGCATGCAAAAAAGCAGAAAAAATACAATTAATGGTGTGGAGAAAAATTGATATTTTGTACTCTTCAGCATAGAGGTCTTGCATATATATTTTTTTTCCTTTTTGTCTTTTTTCGTGTCCGGCAACGGATCACAACCCTCAGTGTCGCGCCCGTACCAGACCGGGACCGGCAACGGGATCGCAACCCTCAGTGTTGCACCCGCACCTCGCTCAGCCAGTGAGCGGGAACCGTTCTGTATGTGGGATCCGAACCCTCAGCGGGAGCACCGCCGCGCTCCCAAGCGGCGCACTGTAGCAGTGCGCCACCAGGCCAGCCCTTGCATATTTTTTCTTAAATTATTTCTTAATATTTGATTTTTAATGCTATTATAAAAGATTTTTAAAAAAATTTCTGTTTCTATGTTTTGCTAACATATAAAAAAACTATTGATGCTGTATGTTGATCTTTTATTTTTGCAGTTACTAAGTTTAACAATTATTTATAATCATTTGTACATTCGTTAAGATTTTATTATATAAACAATCATCTATAAACAAAAAACAATTTACCCCTTCCTTTTTTAATATTTATAAATTTTTTTATCTTTCTGCACCAGCTAAAAGCTACAAGAAAATGTTGAAAAAAATGCTGATATTTGACATTCTTGAAAATGTCCAACTTAACATGGAAGGTATTCAATAGTTATTCTTCAGTAGCATATTAGCTGGAAGCATTTTTGTAAGCACCTCAAACTGAGGAAGTTTTCTTTCTTTATTAATTATTCAAGCATTTTTATGATTGGTGTTTAAATTTTATCAACTGTTGTTATCTTTTGACATGATCTTTATTCACTTATTTATTTGAATTATGCAAAACACTCCATTGCTAAATATTCAAATATCTCCATAATTAACGTTTTTGTGTATAGCTACATTTGATATGTTTCTATTGTTTAGGATGTTGCATTTATTTTGCTTAAGCATATTGGTCTACAATTTAATTCCCGCATATTGGTCTACAATTTAGTTCCTTTGCAATTTTCTTCAGGTAACTGTGAACACTACCATTTACATAGTAAATTGCTTTATTAATCAAGTAAAACTTTTTAAATAGGCAAAGGATATATATATTTGTCTTTGTAACATAGCACTTTGGTTCAATGATAATTAAATGAAATATACCAAGTACGTGGGAGTAGAGAGAGACTGCTTATTAAAATGACAAATTCTAAAATGAAATATTCAAGGTAAAATGGAAGAATGACATTTTAAATAAAAAGCAACTTTGATTAGCTGACAAATACTTAAAGTAGTCTGAATCAAGATAGTTTCTTACATGTTTTACTGTACATATTATTCAGAGAAGCATGCCATGCTGTTCTTATATATGCCCTCCTTATTTATGATATTTCCCACATATATATTTATATATATATATATATAAATATATATATGTTGGGCTACGCCCGGGATGCCAGCCATTTTGGGAAAGTACCTCAGCCATTTTAAACTTGCTTCGGGCTGATTCTGGGA
>NW_007737036.1:0-6221 GCF_000696425.1 Galeopterus variegatus
ATAATATTAAGTGAAACGAGTCAAGCAGAGAAAAAGAAATACCACATGTTTTCACTTATTGTAGGGGGCTAAAGGTGAATGAATCAATTCACACACATACATACATACACACACACACACACACACACTCTCACACACACAAACAAACAACAACAACAACAACAAACCCCAGAAAAACCGGGGTGGGGGAGAGGAAGATATAACAACCACAATTTTTTTTGAAGTTCTTACAACAAGCAAATGGAGGGGACACACTTGGGGGAGAGGGGGGAGAGGGAGGAGGGAGGGAGGTTTCGGTGATGGGACATAATAATCAACTACATTGTATATTGACAAAATAATAAATAATAAATAAATAAATATGTGGGCAAATGTAAAAAAAAAAAGGTCTCTAATGATTCTTTGTATTTCTGTGTTATTGGGTGTAATGTCTCCTTTTTCACTTCTAATTTTTGTTATTTGGGTATTCTCTTACTTTTTTAGTTAGCCTAGCTAATGGTCTGTCTATTTTGTTTATCTTCTTGAAAAACCAACTTTTTGTTTCATGATCTTTTGTATCATTTTTGTGGTTTCTATTCATTTAGTTCTTCTCTGATCTTAATTACTTCTTTCCATGTATTAATTTTGCCATCAGACTGTTCTTGTTTTTCTAGTTCTTTGAGGTGTATCATCAGGTTGTATATTTGAGATCTTTCTCTTCTTCTGATGTGTTTATTGCAATAAACTTCCCTCTTAGTACTGCTTTTACAACATCCCACAGGTTTTGGTATGACATGTCTATATTTTCATTAGTTTCAAGAAATTTTTTGATTTTCTGTTTAATTTCTTCTTGAACCCATAGGTAGTTCAGGAGTATGTTGTTTAATTTCCATGTGTTTGTATAGTTTCCAGAGTTTCACTTGTTATTGATTTCTAATTTTAATCTGCTGTGATCTGAGAAGATACTTGAAGTGTTTTCAAAGTTTTAAAATTTGTTGAGACTTGATTTTTCACCTAACATGTGGTCTATCCTGGAGAATGTTCCATGCACTGATGAGAAGAATGCATATTCTGTGGTTGTTGGATGCAATATTCTGGAGATACCTGCCAAGTCCAATTGGTCTAAAATGTGGTTTAAACAGTGTGTTTCTCTGTTTATTTGTTGGCTTCATGATCTGTCCAATGTTGAGAGAAGGTTGTTCAGGTACCCAATTATTATCATGTTGGAGTCTATCTCTTTCCTTAGGTCTAATAGCATTTGCTTTATATATCTGGGCTCTCCAATGTTTATATATCTTTATATATAAAGATATATAAAGAATGTTGGGTGCATATATATTTATGATTGCTATGTCTTCTTGCTGTATATATCTTCTTAACATTGTACAATGGCCTTCTTTGTCTCTTTTTATGGTTTTTGATTTTAAGTCTATTTAATCTGATATAAGATTATCCTGCTCATTTTTGCTTTCCGTTTGCCTGATGTATCTTTTCCATCCCTTCACTTTTAGTCTGTGTGTCTTTACAAGTGAGGTTAGTTTCTTGTAGAGAGCACGTAGTTGAGTCTAGCATTTAAAGCCAATCAGCCAGTCTGTGCCTTTGAGAGCGTAATTTAATCCATTTACAATTAGAGTTGTTACTAAAAGGGATTGTCTTACTTCTGGCATTTTATCAATTTTCATTTGTATGTTTTAAATATCTTTTGTTCCTTTGTTTCCCATTTATCGTTTGTCTTTGGTGTTTGTTGGTTTTTCAAGGTGGTAAGATACAGTTTCTTTCTCATTCTTGCTTGCATTTTTGTTCTACCATTGAGTTTTGTTCTTTCTTATGTATTCATGGTAGTGATTATCATTTTTTTTTTATTCCAGATGCAGTACTCTCTTGCAGATTTCTTGCAGGGCTGGTCACGTGGTGGTGAGCTTTCATAGTTTTTGCTTGTCTGGAAAATCCACTATTTCTCTTTCATTACTAAAGGATACCCTTGCTGACAGTTTTTTTCTTTTAGTATTTTGAATATATTATATCATTCTCTTCTAGCCTGTAGAGTTTCTATTGAGAAGTCTGCTGTCAATCTGATGGGAACTCCCTTATAGGGGACTTGCTGCTTTTTTCTTGCTGTTTTAGGATTCTGTCTTTGTCTTTGGGTTTTGCCAGTTTGACTATAATGTGCCTCGTAGAGGACCTTTTTGGATTGTCTCTTTGGCAATCTTTGAGCCTTCTGGATCTGAAAGTCCATGTCTTTCCCAAACCTAGGATGTTTTCCACTATTATTTCATTGAATGTGTTCTTAATGCCTTTCCTTTCTCTTCCTCTTCAGGAATACCCATGATTCAGATGTTCATGTGCTTAAGTGGTCTGCTATCTCTCTAGATTTTCTTCATTTAAAAAAATTTTTTTTTCTCTTTTCTCTGTCAGCTTGGTTATTTCAAAGAGACTGTCTTCAAGGTCAGAAATTCTTTCTTCTGCTTGCTCTAGCCTGTTGCTTAAGTTCTCATTTGTGTTTTTTACTTCATTGAATGACTCCTTCAGTTCTATGAGGTCTGCTACATTCTTTTTGAAGTTTTTAAAAATTTTTGCATTTTCTTTGAAAATTTCCTCCTTCATATCCTGGATAATTTTGCTCAGCTCAATTTGTCATCTAACTGCATCTTCTTGTGTCTCATTGAGTTTCCTTAAGACTTTTACTCAGAATTGATTTTTAGTCATTTCAAGTGTTTCCTGTTCTATGGGGTCTGGTACTTGAGAGTTATTGTATTCCTTTGGTGGACCCTTATTTTCTTGTTTTTCATATTTCTCGTATCCCTACATTGATGTTTGGTCATCTGGAAGAGCAGTTGCTTCTTCTATTATGCTCCTTCCCTGGACTTCACTGGTGACCCTCCTTGTGTCAATGCAGTTGAGTGGTTGGCAGCCTACCTGCACAGCAGCAGTGGCTGCTGAAGATGTTACTGTGGTAGCAGGCTGCTGTTGCAGTGATGGTGTTTGTGGAAGTGGCTTTGTTGGTCTGCCTATGTGGCAATGGTGGCTTCAGAAGCAGCAGGCTGCTTGCACATTGTTGGTAGCTATCTGGTGGCACTGGTGGTGGCAGGAACTGCAGCAGTGGTAGTTGCAGCAGCTGCCCATTTACCTGCCATCTTCACAGCAGTGGCCTGTGCAGTTACGGTGTTCACAGCAGCAATGAGGTTACCTCGTGGAAGTGGCAGCAATGTTGGTGGCTGCAACTGTCTCCCTAGTGTCTGTAGCTTCTTTGGCAGCCATGAGGTTACCTCATGAGGGTGACAGCAGCACCAGTAGCTGTGACTGCCTCCCTTATGTCTGTGGTGTCTGTAGCAACAGTAGGCTTACCTCATGGGGGTTGCAGTGGCACCAGTTGCTGCAGCTGTCTCCCTCACATCTGCAGTGTCCTTGGCAACAGCAGGGTTAATTCTTGACAGGGGTAATGGTGGTGGTGGTTGTAGCCACCCTCCTTTCCTTCTGTGGAATCTGCAGCTGCTGCAGTTACAGGCAACCCACAGGACTGCTGCTCGTAGGGGAGCAGCTCTTCAATGGGTTACAGTTCCAGGACCAGAAAATGGCTCCAGTGAGTGTGGCAGTGATGGCTGTGGCCCTTGTTTGATCTTCTTCTGTAAGAGGAATGGACCCTGGGCATCTCTAGTCCCTGATAAATTATTTGTATCCAGAATATGCAAAGAACTCTCAAAGCTCAGTAACTTAAAAAAAATCCCAATAAAAAAATCAGGCAAAATATTTTTAACACACACTTCAAGAAAATATAAAGATAGAAAATAAGCACGTAAAAAAGAAAGATACCCATTATAGTTAGTAATTAGAGAAATACTCATATAAATTAAAACCACAATGAGACACTACTACCTATCTATTGAAATGGATAACACTAAAAATACTACCCATAGCAAGTGTTGGTGAGGATGTGGAGCAACTGGAACTTCCATGCACTCTTAGTGGAAATGTAAAACCACTTTGGAAAGAGTGTAGTCATTTCTTAAGAAGTCAAACATACATGTGATTCACGTATTTAACCTTTAAGTATTTACCCAAGCAAAGTGAAGGTATATAACCCTGCAAAGACTTATACATAAATGTTCATGGCAGCTTTGCTTGCAATAGCTGAAAACTGGAAACAACCCTAAAGTTTATCAACAGGTGTATGGATAAACAAACTGTAGCACATCCATACAATGGAATACTACACAGAAATAAAGAGGAATGAACTAGTATATACACTACAACATGAATGAATCTCAGAATAACCATGCTGAGTGAAAGAAGCCAGAAAAATAAAGAATATGTACTCATTTATGATTTCATTTATATAAAATTCTCAAAAATGCAAAATAGTTTATATTAAAAAAATGCAGATCTGTGATAGCATGGGGATAAATTTTTGTGTGGAGAGGGTTTGGCAGAAGGAAAAGATTACAAAAGGGTACAAGAACACTGTTGGGGGTGATAGATATATTCAGTATTTTGATGTTGTTGATGGTGTCATGGGTATATACATATGTCAGAATTTATCAAATTGTACACTTTAAATATGTACACTTTACTGAATATCATTTATACCCTAAAGCTGTGAAAAAATAAAAAAGGAAAGGAAAAACAAAACCCACTGCTCTATAGCAATCTTTTTCCTGGTGAAGTGGGTTCATGTGCACTAGCATAAGGGGTCTTCAAAAAGTTCATGGAAAGGTCTGTATTATTTTTTAATTTCATTTTTCCATAAACAATTTGAAGAATCTTCATATATAATCCTCCTGTGATAACTTTACAGCATGACCTTCTTCAGTGAGGTTGTAAGCTCTGTTAAATTAAGTTTGGCCTAAAGGTCTCTTCAGACATAGTGAATAGTAACCTAACTTTATATGCAAACAGACTGTGACCTATCATGTAACAAGTAGCTGAGTCTTAGCCAATCACAGGCACCCAACTGTTCAAACCAGGCTCAAGTAAGGCAAACACCCAGCTGTAACCAATCCAGTTCTTTCTGTACCTCACTCCATTTTCTATACATCATTTTCCTTTTGCTGTCTATACATCTTACCTGAACACACAGCAGCAGCAGTGTCACTCTGAACCTATTCTGGTTCAGGGGCTGTACGACTCGTGAATCATTCTTTGCTCAATTAAACTCTGTTAAATTTAATTTGTCTAAAGCTTTTCTTTTAAACAGCTCCCTGAAGGTGGGGATGATGTCTCTTACACTGCTGTTTTGTTTTGTATTGTTTAATTTCCCAAAGTATATTGATTAGAGTTCTGAAAGAAAATTAATGAAATATTCAAATTGAGGTAATTTAAGGAGATTTTAATGAAGGAGCTTTTTACCAAGATAAGGTCAGTGTTTGGGGATCTCATACATGGGGTTAGTACATTGCCAGGGGCAGGCTACAGTGGGGTGTTATCATCCTTAGGCCTGAGGGGGCAAGGGGAAGGTGTGATTACCAGAACCTGGAGTCAGAGAAAGAGTTGCCTTCAGTAGGGAGATACAGCCAGCTTTAATAAGCCTGCAGAGGGAGAACTAGTGAAAAAGCTAAATGCAGTCACCATCCCAATCTCCTGCTGGTTCTTCCCATTGTACAAAGCCAACTGGAAGTCAGAGCGTAAGGAAGACCATTGATATGGTCTACATAGGCCAGTCTCTCAAGACAGAGAGCAGGGCACAGAAGGGTAGAGGGTAGGTCTGGAGGTACTCATGGCAATAGACAGCACACAGGTTACCTAGAACTATGTTGAACATGTGCTCACTTTACAAATGCTTCTTGTCTGATAGATGAATTGTTGATTCAAAAAAATTTGACAAAACCACATAAATCATTCTGCTTTAGAAGAATGACTATGCATTGATATTTGAAAGCACTTCTTTTTTAGGACCATCTGCAAATTCAGTTGATGGTTACTTTCTCACCATTGCATCCTCTGCCCTTCCAGTTCCATTAAAATTATGCCAAACAAAAAATGTACAGTTATTCCTTGATTTTTCCTCTAAGCTCTTCTTCAGAACAGAGATGTTTAGGTAAACTGTAACATTTGGTTAGAGCTCTGATTTTTTAAAGTATTTCTCTAAAATAGTTTCTATATTCAAATAATTTTAGGAAACTCTAAATTAAAGCTAAACCAATTCATGCTAAAATTTATTAATGCCCTTAATATGCAACTGTGCTTGTTGACTCTCTTAGAATAGGTAAAGGACATAGTATTTTCCAAGCTTATTTGACTATATATAT
>NW_007737036.1:7221-41695 GCF_000696425.1 Galeopterus variegatus
GTACATGGTTATAGGTTCCAAAAGAGGACCCGTGGTGGCTGGAGCCAGCTTGTATGGGCTCATGAAAGTCAATTGTTACATTTTCAGGAATTTTGCAAGCCGGTTGTTAAACACAGCCATTATTAAAAATTAAGTTTTATATATATAGTAGTATATATATATATATATATATATATATATATATATATAAAGAAACTAAAATTCCATGTAGCTCTCTCTGGGAAACATAGAAAAGACATGGACAAGAGGTCAACGGTGCTCCCAGGTTCCATCCATTCATAGACAAACAAAAGAGGTTAACAATTTCCAGGGTTCTTGTAAGACGAAATGTGGATGATGATGTAGGAGTCTTGAGGGGGTGAAGGCAGGTCCCTGGATAGGTCCTGGGCCAGCTGTCAGTAAAATAATTTCACAACTCCAACCATGGAACTTTATATTCCAGCCTTAATCCAGAGCGAAACTAGCTTTGTTTCTTTATTTAATCCTTGGAAAAGGAGACAGGAGATTAGAACTTTGACAACAAGGGTCAGAAGAGAGCAAAAGTAAGGAGAAGATTATTTTATTTCCTATGAAAGTTAGGTCCAAAATTGCCAAAATCCAGAATATTTCTTTCACTTTCTCTCCATTCACCCTATCAGACATTCATATTTACATAAAATCATTGGTAGATGTCACTTAGTATTCCATCAATTGACAAGAATTAACTGAGCAATTTTTAATAGGTCCATTTTGTAGTGACTATGTGGACAAAGAATACACACGCACACATAAACACACAATCTCTACCAGTAAGATGGCTTAGGCATATTTTAAAAGGCAAGACTCAGTCAAATGGAACTTCTTGTGAAAAAGGTGATATTAAGTCAAATATACAATATATTATTTTTACACAGGAATACAGTGTTATGAATTATACATTATAGGCAATTGATATTAAAGAAATTTTGGAAAAAGAAAAGTAACACGCACCACTGTCATCAAGGAAGTTTCTTGTAGGAGATCTGTGGAGAGGGGACTAGACACTTGACCCCTGCAGTGCTTTCCAGGCTGCCTGGCAATGAGCAGGATGAGCTTAGTAGCTCCTCCTCCTTCCAGCTGATGGAGCAGCTCAGCATTTCAGCTTGCCACAAAGTCTCCAGTGACACCAGCAAGGGCTTGCAACCCCCCAGCCCCCGAAAATTAGACACCCAAGCTTAGGCTCTCTATAACCCCCAAGCTTCTGTGTGATTGCTTTCATACTTGCCATACAAAGAGGTGAAGCAACAGGAACACATAGGTCTCTCTGCTGAAGCATAAACTCTAATATTTCCCATTGCCAGGCCCAAGCAGTTCTCTGTGGGATGATGAGAGAGTGGAGAGCTGTTTGCATTGATCCAGCTTGCATCATGTTGGTTCCCGCCTGTTTTCCTGGACCCTTCACTCAAGAAATTCTATGTAGTTATTTACATTGTTCAGATCATATCTGCTTTAAAAAGGCAACAGTAATGGAAATTTAAGGGCAGAAAGAACTACCGTTCTGCCCAGTACCCAAGTTAACATGAACCGGTGGCATTAACGACCAACAAGTATGGATTGGATGACACTGGATTGCAATCATATTATTTAAGCATGATTTCTAAGTGGCACAGGTTTCTAGTGGCACACTGCCCCCTAATGCAACTCCCCCCCTAGATCTGGCTCCTTTATGCTACCCTTTTCTCCCCCAAATCATAAAATCATAAAAAATTAGAGCTGGAAGTGACATTAGAGAATATCCAGCCTAAGACCATAATGTGAAAGACAGGGAGTTCAGGCTTAGTGAAATGAGGTGATTTAAATATGAAAGAATGGGTTTTCTTGACTCCCAGTCTATTGCTCTTCCCATTGAAATCTAAGAAAAAGAGTTGTAAGCAGAGAAGAACCCAATGCGTGATCATGAAATGCTAACTTCAAAATCACTTACACTGTGTGCAGACTCACATGGTCTTGTTAGCTTTTTCATATTCCTGAGGGTTGCCCTTAAGAACAGCCTAGTGAAGGCATCTTACAAAGAGGAATGCATCCACAAGACAAGTAAACATTTTTTAACTTTTTTTCTTGTTGATTTAACTAATGCCTGGGTTTTCAGGATAGCAACTCCTGTTCTCCAGTCAATGTACTGCACACTAACCTTAGAAAGAGCTTCTTTGGGTCTCACCTTTAGGAAACAAATATGGATAGGCTACCCAAAAAAGTGCTGCCTTCTCTGTTACATCAAGGCACATTTTTCCAATCTTTGTGTGCAAGGGAAGGGACAGCAGTAGTTTGGGCCATTGCTACTCTACAGTACTAAGCAGAGAGAACAAAACTTGTGTTCTAAAGCCTGGGTCACACATAGGAAGGAGGGAACCAGAAGGTGAACAGAAAATGGGTCCCTCAAATGCTAGGAGTGATTTCTCCCTCCAGACCTTCCTCCTTGATCCTTTATCCTGTGACCTACTCCTCTGAGGAGCAGGAGATTCTCTCTCCCCCTGCCCCATTGCTCTCCCTTTTCCCCCTCTCTCTCACTCTTTCTCTAACTATGTGTTTGTATGTATTCACATGTGCAAGTAATAGCTTTGTCCTGTCTATAGCCAATCAGGCCAAGCCAAAGAGGGCCCAGTATCAGAGCCCCTGGTTTTAAAATAGGGGTGGTTGACAACCATTATCTTTTCTAGCTCAGAATCTCCTAAGCACTCCTAAGCACTCTCAGCTTTAACAACAGTGATCAGGGCAGTACAACCATCCCCAGTGGTTGTGGAAGTCCGAAAAGGCACGTGGATGGAGTTACTCTCTATCTTATCCATGTCGCTTACCACCACCTCCCCCACATGTCTTTGGCTACTGGGGGATGAAAGAAAGTGAGACAGGACAAAGGACATGCCCCAGGGGGGCTGTTCATGAATATTAAGAGTGGATCAACCAAAGTTAAGAGAGTGACTGGAAATTTCAGAAACTCAGGGACACATGACAGGAAGCTGATACTACCTCATCAGACCTTAAACGTCTTAGATCCTCCCCCATGGCCAAATATTCTTACTCTTACTTAGGATAGAGAAACACCCGCAGCCCAGAACAGCATATAAACCCTCCTCCTAAGAATCCAAGGGTGCATGTGTTTCTCCCTTTCAGAGAGGCCAGTGCACGTTTTTGGCACATACCTTTGCTTTATAATACAGCCCTATCATGTTCCATTTCTCTGTCCCTGTCTTCCTTTCCTTTTGCTGGTCCTGTGAAAGATTTTTCTTTCTCAGATAGACCAAGAACCTGGAACTGCCACCCAGTAACAAAAGTGTAAATCTTCACATGTTAAGGCACATTCACTCTCTCATCTGATTCTCCTGAGCACTCCATGAGATGAGATTGAGTAGGCAACAGCCATTACTTACAAATGAGACAACCGAGGCTTAGAGGAGATAAAGTGATACCTAAGATCACCCAGCTGGTCAGCAGCTAATCTGAGGACAAGGCCCCATAGTTCCTCCAAGTGCCTCCAGAGTCTTAGGAGTGAGATATTAACCAAAGTCAAGGCTTTAAGTCCATTGATTTGCTCCAAGGCCAGGAATGACTTATTATGTGGCTATTGGGATAGAAGTGAAGGAGGACTCCATGATCATTTCACGTCATACTACCATTTCTACAACTACAGAAGAACAACCTGGGAGACCCATTCTAATGCTACTTCACAAACTGGCTCTTGGCATTTCTAGAAAGAATTTTTCCACAAAGATAACTTATGCTATTGTCATTTATAATTGAGGAAGAAAAAGAAACTCTTATCATTATCATGTGGCATGTTCACAGGGTGGGAGACTTTTGGAAAAGCCATACCTGCTAAGCCTTAGTAGAGCATTAAACAGAAGGCCCAAACGGTGCTCCACAGTTTCTCTGTAGGATATGACCTGCAACCTTCACTATAAAAAGAGTGAACATTGTTTTTTCTGCTTTTCAATAGGTAATTCACTCTTAGTCAAAGAGATTGTGGATAAAAATGTCCTGTGCTTTTGAAATTCACAATCTGCTGGACAATAGTCTCCTAGTGTTATAAACACCAAAGTGAGAACAGGAAGTCTTTGGACTGCCCTCCCCTGCCTCTCCTTTTCCTTTCTCTCTCCAGCACCTCCCTGCTTCTCCCACCTGTCCTTCCCACTGCTTCTCAGCCTCCAAGGCTGCTTTTGTGTTAACTCCAGCTGTCTTTACGTACAAAGTTCCACTGTCATTTACAAACAATGACCAGTGTCACATATGAAAAATCAGCCACCTTGACCTGCTGAGCTCCAACTTGAAAAACAATTTTAAAAATACTTCTATCTGCTTATCTTCCTTCAAGGGAATCAGATGCAAAAGCATGTTCTTTTTCATGAAAATGTTCCTAACCTGTGGGTGTCAACAGAGGAAGTCTGCTGCATCCCACAGTGACTAGAGAGAAAACCTCCCTCCCCATCAGCAAAGTCAGCAAAGAACAATTGCTGGGAAATTTCTCACCCACCAGAACTACCCAGTCACCTCCCCTGTCTGTTTTGATGGGCTTTTTCTTTTTCTGCTTTCTTTTTTTGATTTGGTGCATTTGTTCTGGAGCTGTGGGTAAAAGGTAAGGAGTTGGGTTTACCAGTGTCTTTCACAACAAAGTGAGCTCAAATAAATTACACTGTTTAAAGTGGTCTCAATCCTTCTAACATAAATGTCAGACTTCCTCACCATTCAGTTACTTGGTGTTAATAAACAGCCTCTGCTCCCTCCTTCTTCTTGGAAAATAAACAGCTCCTGCTGTCATATACTGTTTGTTCCCAAAGAAAAACCAAATGTCCTAGTGCTTTGGCTTCCTCAGGTCAGCTCAATACTAGCTGGATATACCCATCAAAGAGGATTTCCCAAAGAAAGAATTGCATTTTACTCTTGAAGTTACT
The DNA here is from genome assembly GCF_000696425.1 of Galeopterus variegatus. NCBI lineage: Eukaryota > Metazoa > Chordata > Mammalia > Dermoptera > Cynocephalidae > Galeopterus > Galeopterus variegatus. Next base: position 12,126 of record NW_007737036.1, read on the forward strand.
AGCATTTTCGAAACAAAATCCAAACTCTGTGATCAAGGAATGTGATTATTCTCTTCCTAAATTAAGTAGTAGTGTGCTCAACAAAAGTCCATGAGGCAAATTTTACCTCCATCTAGATACCCAGGTAATGCCACCAAGTAAAGGTTGGGTTTGTCTAGTACAAGGCACTACTTCTCAAAATGTCTTCCACTCTCTCAGAAACATAGAACATAGCGCCCCATTCCAGATATTTTGAATTTGAATGTGTTCCAGGTAATTCTCATACTGGTCTCAACAAGGAAAGAGATAGGCACAGGTCCAGGGACTCTACCTATGTCTGACTAAGCTATTTTTTAGGCATCAAAGAGTAGAGAAGTGTTTTGAAAGCATAACCAACTCTCTATGCTTTCTCCGAAACAATTGTTTTAATTTAAAACATGTTATATCAACCTGAACATCTACTGTAGGGCTAAGGCTAGGGTCTGGAGCTCACAGACCCCTTGAGCCCATTCACAACCCTTCACATGCAGGTCTCCAAGCTAGGCAACAGGAAAAAGGTCCTTGGAGCCATGGTTGAAGAAAGAATAGCCTTTATTCAGCACACACTTCTAAGAGTTAGGCAGTCCAAAGAGAAACTCAGCTGCTACCAGCAAAGTCCAAAGAAAAACTGAGCAGCTGCCAGGAAAGTAAATGTGCTCTATGTTTAGATGTGAGCTCTCTGCCAGCCAGCCTTTCAGAGGCTGCTTCACAAACTCTAGAACACACAACAGCAACAAACTAAAAAGATACATTGGTGCACATGTGCACTAACTCCACACACACACAACTTGTTTACAAAGAATGTGCTGCACCACCCCCAACCGTACCTGAGCAGAGTGGGCCTATTTTCCTCACATCTACTTAAACACAAATGATACACAAGACAAAGTGTTAAACAAGAATTATGGGCAGCCATTATTTTGGACTGAGCTCCTGCACTAGTCCCCAACAGATCAGACCAAACCAAAATAGAGTCACTCATGTTAAGTGTTACACAATCAAACTAAAACTTTAAGAAAGCAGATAGATCTCAAAACAGACCAGTTTTTTTTTTTCTCTTGAAAACAGGAGTTCCAGCAGAAGGAAGTCCATTCTGCTCTAACCCTTATGAAAAAGTAACTTGATGCTAATCAGCTTCTTTTTCTACTATTTTGTTTCCTTCATTCCACTTTATAAAACCCACTGTTTTGCTATTTCCCATTGAAATTTGAGACCAATTAAGTCCATTTACAGCGATGACACAGAGTGATGTCAATGTCTAAAGTTTTGGTCAATCTCTCAAAAATGAGAGTTTGAACAAAAAGGGAAAATTGTTAAATTGTTTGACCTAAACATTTCTTCAGACATAGTGAATTGTAACCTAACTTGATGTGTAAACAGACTGTAATCTACCCTTGTAATAAGTATCTGGTTCTTAGCCAGTTACAGGTAGCCAACTGTTTCTGTACTTCACCTCTGTTTTCTGTCACTCCCCTTTTTCTGTCTATAAATCTTAACTGATGCAGCAGTAGCAGAGTCCCTCTGAAGTTGTTCTGATTCTATGGGCTTCCCAAATTGCGAATTGTTCTTTGCTCAATTAAACTCTGTTAAATTTAGTCTAAAGTTTTTCTTTTGACAAAAGACAAATGCTCAGGTGTTACTTACACATGTTTGCTATCAAACAGAATTACTTTAAACTTCTGCCTACATTCTCATGTGATTTTATCTCAGGCACAGGCTGTCTTTGGGCTTATTTCCTAGATCAGATTTCTGTGCTTTGGCTATGACCTTATCCCTGCTGCCTGCTTTTGGTACACAGCCCCTTTCTCTTTGCTCCCCCGCTTCTTCCAAGAATTATTTATCCCATCAGTTTTTGTCCTTACATGAGCAGCAGTTCTCATAGGGTAATCTGGGAAAACCCAGGAGACTCTGAGACATTTTCAGGGGATCTATGAGGTTAAAATTATTTTCAAAACAAGATGTGCAGAAGGCAAGACCCTGTGCCATGTCCCACCAATGGGAGAGGCCACAGGCAGGCAGGAAACCTGGCCAGCCACCGTCTAGACCTTCCCTGCCTGCACAAGAGGTGGTCCACAACAGCCACCACAACAGCTACAACTGTTACAAGAACAGCTCACTACCTTAGTAACATCCACAGTCATCATGCAGTTGGGCCACCACATATTTGACTTCATTGACACAAGGAGTCATTGGAGGAGCCTGGAAAAAAAGTCTTTCTCCTCAAAGTCCATTCCAGAGTCATAGAAGAAACAATTGACCCACTAGATAACCAGAAATCAACATAGAATTACTAGAAATATGGGGGGGTGGACAGAAAACATGACATTGCCAAAGGAATTTGTAACTTTCAGTACTAGACCCTACAGAACAGGAAACCCTTAAATAACTGAAAAGGAATTCTGAGTAACTATCTTAAGGAAACTCAATGAAATAAGATAGGATTTTGTAAGACAACACAGTGAAATGAGAAAAAGATATCCAGGATAAAAAGGATGAAATTTACAAAGAGATTAACACCTTAAAAAAGAATGTAGCAGAACTTCTGGAACTCAGAGATGAATTCAGTGAAATAAAACACTTAACCAAGAGCTTAAGCAGCAGATTAGAACAAGTGGAAGAAACAATTTCTGAACTCAAAGATGGTCTTTGTGAAATAACCCAGGCAGATGAAAAAAAGAATTTAAAAAATGAAGAATTTCTAAGAGAGCTAGCATACAACCTTAAGTACACAAACATCCAAATCATAGGTGTTCCTGAAGGGGAGAGAAAGATGAAGGCATTGAAAATCTAGTCAATGAAATAATAATGGAAAGCTTCCCAGATAGAAGGAGAGACATGGACCTTCAGATCCAGGAAGCTCAAAGATCCCCAAACAGACTCAGTCCAAAAAGATCCTCTCCATGACACATTATAGTAAAACTGGCAAAGCTCAAAGAAAAAGAGAGACTCCTAAAAGCAGCAAGAGAAGTGTCACATCACTTATAAGGGAGGCCCCATCAGACTAATGGCAGACTTCCCAACTGAAATTCTACAGGCAAGAAGAAAATGGAATGACATATTCAAACACTAAAAGGAAAAAAGTGCCAGCCAAGGATACTATAGCCAGCAAGGCTATCCTTCAGAAATGAGGGAGAAATAGTGTATTTCCCAGACAAACAAAAATGGTAGGAGTTCATCACCACATGACCGGCCCTGCAAGAAATTCTCAAGGGAGTCCTGCATCTGGAATCCAAAAACCAATAATCACTACCATGAATACACAAGTAAGAACAAAACCCACCAGTAAAACACAAATACAAATGAGAAATATAAAAGAAACTAAATCTCACCACCTCAAAAAAACCCCCAGAAACATTGAAGACCAATAATCAAAGGAGAAGAAAGGAACAAATGATACTGAAAACATCTAAAGAAAAAGCCATAAAATCCCAGGATAAAACACTACCTCTCAATAACAACCCGAAATGTAAATGGACTAAACTTCCCACTGAAAATTCAAAGACTGACAGATTGGATCAAAAAGCAAGACCCAACTACATGCTGTCTTCAAGAGACTCATCTCACTTGTAATGATGCACACAAACTAATAGTGAAGGGATGGAAAAAGACTCACCACACAAATCGAAATAAAAAATGAGCAGGAGTAGCTATTCTCATATCAGATAAAATAGACATTAAGCCAAAAACCATAAAAAAGACAAAGAAGGCCACTATATAATGATAAAAGGATCTATCAAGAAAGAAGACATAACAATTACAAACATATGCACACCCAACATCAGAGTACCCAGATATACAAAGCAACACTACTAGACCTAAAGAAAGAGAAAGACCCCGATATGATAATAGTGGGAGACATGAACACCGCTCTCTCATCATTGGACAGGTCATCCAGGCAACAAATCAATAGAGAAACACAGGATTTAAACCACACTTTAGACCAATTGGACCTGGCAGATATCTACAGAACGTTTCATTCAGTTAGGTCATAAATCAAGTCTCAATAACTTTAAAAAAATCAAAATCATCTCAACTATCTTTTCAGACCATAATGAATTAAAACTAGAAAATAATAACAAGCAATACTCAGGACTCTATACAAATTCATAGAGATTAAACAACATGCTCCTTAAAGACATCTGGGTCCAAGAAGAAATTAAACAGGACATCAAACAATTTCTTGATACCAATGAAAATAAAAACATCATATCAAAACCTGTGGGATACTGCAAAAGCGGTACTAAGAAGGAAGTTTATAGCAACAAATGCTTACATCAAAAAATAGAAAGATTTCAAGTAAACAACCTAATGCTACACCTCAGAGAACTAGAAAAACAAGAACAATCCAATCCCAAAGATAGCAGATGAAAAGAAATAATATGTATAGAGCAGAACTAAAAAATATAGAGACCCAAAAAATGATACAAAAGATCAATGAAACAAAAAGTTGTTATTTTGAGAATATAAACAAAATAGACAAACCATTAGCTAGGTTAACTAAAAAAAGAAGAGAGAAGACCCAAATTACAAAAATTAAAAATGAAAAAGGAACAATGTAACTGATGCCACAGAAATACAAAAAATCATCAGAGACTATTACAACCAACTATATGTGAATAAATTTGAAAACCTGGAGGAAATGGACAAATTTCTGGACACATACAAAGTACCAAGACTGCACCAAGAAGACACAGAAAACCTGAACAGGCCAATAACAGCCAATGTGATTGAAGCATTGATCAGTAGTCTCAAAACAAAGAAAAGCCCAGGACTGGATGGATTTACTGCTGAATTCTACAAAACCTCTGAAGAGGAATTAATACCAATTCTCTTCAAACTGTTCCAAAAAAGTTAAAACAAAGGTCACTCTCCCAACTCATTCTGTGAGGCCAGCATTACCTTGATACCAAAACCAAACAAAGATAAACAAACAAAAAAGAAAACTACAGACCAATATCTCTAAAACACAGACACAAAAATCTGCAATAAAATACTAGCGATCATAATACAGCAACACATCAAAAAAACTATACATCATGATAAAGAGGGATTCATCCCAGGGATGCAAGGATAGTTCAACATATGCAAATCAATAAATGTGATACACCACTTCAGCAAAATCAAGGACAAAAACCATATAATTATCTCAATAGATGCAGAAAAAGCATTTGACAAAATTCAACATCACTTCACGATAAAGACTCTCAGGAAATTAGATAAGGAAGGAAGGTATCTCAACACAATAAAAGCCATCTATGACAATCCCACCACCAATATCATCCTGAATGGGGAAAAACTGAAGACTTTTACCTTAAGAGCAAGAACAAGACGAGTATGCCCATTTAACATATTACTGGAGGTATTAGCCAGAGAAATCAGGCAAGAGAAAGGAATAAATGGCATCTAGATGAAAAAGACAAAGTCAAACTGTTCCTATTTGCAGATGATATGCTTCTATACATAGAAAAGCCTAAAGACTCTGTCAAAAAAAAAAAAAACTCTTAGAACTCATTAATATTTCAGTAATGTTGCAGGATACAATCAACACCCCAAAATCAGTTGTGTTTATAATGTCCAATAATGAACTAACAGGAGAGAAGTCAAGAAAATAAGCCCATTTACAACAGTCACCAAAAAGAAAAAAAAAAAAAATCTAGGAATCAATTTAACCAAGGAGGTGAAAAACATCTACAAAGAGAACTGCAAATCACCAGTGACAAAAATTGAAGAAGACACACAAATATGGAGAGACATTCCAAGCTCTTAGACTGGAAGAATTAACATTGTGAAAATGTCTATACTACCCAATGTGACCTACAGATTTAATGCAATCCCCATTAAAATACCAATCACATTACTCACAGATATAGAAAAAAAAAAACAATCCTAACATTCACATGTAACAACAAAAGACCCAAAATAGCCAAAGCAATCCTGAGCAAAAAAAAATAAAGCTGGAGACATAACTCTACCTGACTTCAAATTGTACCACAAAGCTACAAAAACCAAAACAACAGGGTACTGGCATAAACATAGACATTCAGACCAGTGGAACAGAATAGAGAACCCAGAAATTAACCCACAGACTTACAGCCAAATTATCTTTGAAAGAGACAACAAAAACATACATTGGGGAAAAGACTGCCTCTTCAATAAATGTTATTGGGATAACTGGATATCCACATGCAGAAGAATGAAACTAGATGTGCATCTCTCACCATATACCCAAATTAACTCAAAATGGAATAAAGACTTAAGAATAAGACCTGAAACTGTAAGAAAATACAAACTACTGAAAGAAAATATAGAGGAAACACTTCAGGAAGTAGGACTGGTCAAAGACTTTATTAACAAGAGCCCCAAATCACAATCAACAAAAGAAAAAATAAATAAATGGATTAGATCAAACTAAAAATCTTCTGCACACAGCAAAGGAAACAATCAACAGAGTGAAACAACCACCTACAAAATGGGAGAAAATATTCACAAACTATCCATCTGATAAAGGATTAATATCCAGAATACATAAGGTACTCAAGAAACTACACAGTAAAAAAAAAAAAAAAAAAATTAAAAAGGGCAAAAGAACTGAGTAGAAGTTTTTCAAAGTAAGACATACGAATGGCCAACAGTACTTAAAAAAAAATGCTCAGCATCACTAGTCATCAGGGTAATGCAAATTAAAACCACATTGTGATATCACCTCATCCCAGTTAGACTGGCTGTAATCAAAAAGGTGGAGAATAACAAATACTGGCGAGGATGTGGAGAGACTACATTGTTGGTGGGACTGTAAATTTGTATAGCCACTATGGAAAACAGTACGGAAGTTTCTCAAACAACTACAGATAGATCTTCCATAGGATCCAGCAATCTCACTTTTAGATATACACCCAAAGGAATGGAAATCATCATGTCGAAAGGATACCTGCACTACTATGTTCATTGCAGCTCTGTTTACAATAGCCAAGATATGGAACCAACCTCAATGTCCATTGAGGGATGACTGGATGAGGAAAATGTGGTATATATACACCATGGCATACTACTCTGCCATAAAAATGAATGAAATTCTGCCATTCACAGCAGAATGGAGGAGCTTGGAGAAAATTACGTTAAGTGAAATAAGCCAGGCACAGAGGGGAAAATACTGCATGTCCTCACTCATAAGTAGGAGCTAAGAAAGAAAGAAGGAAGGAAGTGGTGCATTGGACTTGCAGGGCAAGAGAGCATATCCAGAGTTGCCAGGGTGGGGGAGGGGGAGATGTCAGGGATTAATTGGGTGGAGGACAGGAGAAATATTCGCAATTTGTGGTAATGGGCATGGTGATAGTATCGATCTGATGATCACGTCTTGGGCACAGATGGTAATGGTCAGCTTTGTATCCCATGAATATGCATAATCAATTAAAAAATAAAACTAAGGTTTTTCCTCTTACTCTGTCTTGAGTGTACAATGGCATTTTCTGGAGGCTACCTGATGAGTGATGACATCATCATTCTCATGGCTGGTGGAATGTATTTCTGTGTATTCTTGTGTCATAAAATTTTCAGTAATTTATTTTTTTAATTGACATTATTTATTGTATATATTTATGGGGTATAGAGTTATATTTCAATACATGAATACAATGTGTGATGATCAAATCAGTATTATTAGCATTTCCATCATCACAAAAATGTACCATTTCTTTGTGATGAGAGCACATTTGAGCCATCTTGTCATTTGTGGCAACATGGATGAGCCTGGAATACATTGTAAATGAAATGAATCAGACACAGAAAGATAAATACCTCACGTTCTCATTCATATGTGAGAGCTATAAAAAGAGAAATGTTGAGGTTATACAAGTAGAAAGTAGAATTGTGGTTACGAAAGGCTGGGAAGGGTAGAAGAGAGGGGGAGAGATAAGGAGAGGTTGGTTAACAGATACAAAATCACAGCTAGATAAAAAAAATAAGTTCTAATGGTCCCAAGTAGTGCTGGGCATCCATAATTAACAGTAAGTTAATGAATGTTCAGTTCTAATTTCTTTTTTTTTTCCAGTTTCCTTTTTTTAATTTTTAATTTTTGTTGATTATATGTATTCATGGGGCACTGAGCTGACTGTCAGCACCTGTGCCAAAGATGAGATGATCAGATCAATACTATCAGCATGCCCACCACCTCAAACTGCAATTACTCCCCAGTCCCCACCTAACCTCACCCCAATCCCCTTGCTTCCCCTCTCACACCAACCAGCAACCTTAGTTCTATTTTCTCCCTCTGCAAGTCCAATGCACCACTTCCTTCCTTCTTTCTCTCTTAGCTCCGACTTATGAGTGAGGACATGCGGTATTTTTCCCTCTGTGCTGGCTTATTTCACTTAGCATAACTTTCTCCAAGCTCATCCATGTCACTGTGAATGGCAGAATTTCATTCTTTTTTATGGCAGTGTAGGATTCCATGCTGTATATATACCACATTTTCCTCATCCAGTCTTCCGTCAATGGACACTTAGGTTGGTTCTATGTCTTGGCTATTGTAAACAGAGCTGCAATGAACATGGGAGTGCAGGTATCCCTTCGACATGATGATTTCCATTCCTCTGGGTATATACCTAGAAGTGGGATTGCTGGATCATATGGAGGATCTATCTGTAGTTGTTTGAGGAAACTCCATACTATTCTCCATAGTGGTTGTACAAATTTACAATCCCACCAACAATGTAGGACTGTTCCCTTCTCTGCACATCCTTGCCAGTATTTGTTATTCTCCATCTTTTTGATTATAGCCAGTCTAACTGGGGTGAGGTGATATCACAATGTGCTTTTAATTTACATTTCCCTGATGATTAGTGACATTGAAAATTTTTTCAGGTACCTGTTGGCCATAATATGGTAAATATCAATAGATATAACCCACATAACAAAAGCTCTCTGTGGCCCAATTTTTATCAATGTAAAGGGGTCCTAAGACCAAATAGTTCAAGAACCACTGATATAGAAATTAGTCACATTTCTATTAAGATCTGCCACACTTGTTATGTTCAGAATTCTTAGTCTATCCACTCAGCTCCCATCTCCCTGATGACTGATCAGTGAGCAGCTAGTTTCTGAGTGCCTATTATATGCCAGGCACTGTACATACAGCAGTTTGATGAAGGGAAAGAGAGAAGGAAAGAAGGTATATTAGTCCATTTCTCTTGCTTATAAGAAAATACCTGGAACTGGGTAATTATAAAGAAACAAAATTTATTCCTTATAGTTTCTGAGGCTGGGAATTCCAGAGTCCAAGGAACACATCTGGTGGTGGCAACAGTGACCCAGGGGTCTCACATTGCAAGATGGTGGAAGCAGAGAGAGACTAACCTCTCATGTGCTCTTCTTTTAAAGTCCTCGGAACCATGCCCATGACCACCATTTTTAATCCATTCACTACAGCATGGTCTTACAATCTAATCACCTCTTCAAGGTCCCACCTTTCAATTAACATAATAGAATTTCCCACCAACAGTTATAGTGGGAATTAAGCTTCTAGTGTATGAAATTTGCGGACACAATTTAATCAATCCACAGCAAAAAGAAAAAAGACAAAGGAACAAAGGACAAAGAATGAGCTTCTCAGTGGAGCCTGGTCCTGCCTTGTATAATTGTGTCTATGGGTAGCATCGGAATAGCCTATAAACCATTTATACCTAAACATTGGTTGAAGCCAGGTCATTTTTATTTCCAAAAGCTCCCCAGGTGCTTCTAATGCATAACTTTGAAAATACCACGAATGACATGATTACTCAAATGCTCTCATCACAAAGAAATTAAATTGTTGAAAATAACATCTAAAATAATTGCCTCCAAACACTGAGGTACAGACTTGTATTCCTCGTATAACTACACTTATTGGTGTTTACAGTATCTGTAAATACCCCGCAGGTGGCAACAGAAAGATGTTTGACTGGGTACAGGGAGCATCGTGGGCTTCTGTCAGTTAATGGGAGGGCAAGGTAGGCAAAACGCATTTAGTATCCAGATCCAACAATAATATTAAGGGACCAGAATTCAGGGGAACCGTAGAAAGGACAGGCTTGGGCTTGAGCAAGATTACAGTGCAAGAACCAAGACAGGGCCTTAGCTCTGGAACTTGAGTAAAAGGAGATGACAATTAGACAAGAGGCCAGGTATCAAAGGCAGGTACATAGAGAAGACAAAGCTCACACTTTGTGGTTCTTAAATTTACTGTAGATGCAAAACTGATTCTAGAAGGTGGGGAATGGAGCTCGGAGGGGGCGGCAGGCAGGAAGGTTTTCAGGGACCCTAGAGATGAGTGTGGAAATCATGAAAAGAGGAAGCAGGCAAATCACCAAGCTTTTAAACATAAGTGTTGATCACTCAAAACACTTTGGAAAAACAAGTGGCATGGGTGATAAACTATGGTAGCATGTCTTTAGTTCAGGGCGAATGAGTAAGAACCCTGATTATCTGGGAACCATACCTTGATTTGCCTTCCTTGTCTTGATTCCAAACATTGCAAAGCACTTCCTAGTCTAATCTGGGCTTCCTACAGGAAATCGGTGTCCCGTAAAACTTACTTATTTTCTTAAGTAAATCTCCTGGTACTAGCTTTTTTCCTTCTCATTTGCCTTTTTTACCTAGATCTAATTTGCTGTTATAGTTAATTGGGATCCATTTTATTAAGATCTTTCTATGTACACATTTATTCCCAATTGAAAGTCATACCCAGGCTCTTAAAAAGTTTTAACGAGAATGCTGCATAAAGTATACTTTTAAAATAGTATAAATTTAAATAATTAGTTGGTAAAAAGCTTTTCAGAATTTTATGACTTTGGACAGAAGCGCCTGGAGTAGCCCACTTCCAGAGATATTTCATGTTTATTTCACAGAGCACCTAGTCACACCGGAGCTATTTTCTGACTAATTGGTCAATTGATCCAATCAAACGAAGATAGCAAAGCAACTTTGTGGATGGAGTGTTTAAACTCTGGGCATGTCCTTAACAGGAATTCCGTATGCAGGAAATAATTAACTTAGTTTTTCTAGTTCCCTGCCCAAATGTATCACGGATAAAATTGCTGTAACAGCTGATCCTGCATAAATAGCAGCTAACTGTGTGGATTGGAGACACATGACCTTATGCATACAGTAATAGAAGCCTAACTTATAAAATTGTCATTAAATGAGTGAAACTATTCTTCCTAACTGAACACTTCATAGACAGTTATTCATTAAGCTTTCAATTTTTTACTAGGTAAAATTAGATGGATTTTCCAGGGCATTAGATCATGCCAATTAGCCCACTTTGGGAAACACACATTTAAAACCCCAAATTTGCCCTACAACCACTGAAAACATCCTTTTCTCCTTCTCTTGTTTTTTGCCACCTCTTATGCTTTTATTTCACATTCTCTCTTTCTAATTCCCCTTCTAATGCTAAATGGCTTAGGATTCTTTTATTCTCTGTCACCCAAAGTAGATTTCTCTGTGGAACTCACAGCCGGATCATTCACTCACTCACTCATTCATTCATTGATTCAAACAAGTAGTAAATATTTGTGGCGCACATTCTATGTACCAGGCTTTGGTTACTATGTGTGGTTTTCTCTCTGAGGCTTCCTCTTCTTTTGCCTTCCCACACCCCAAGTTTGCACCTCCCTCAACCCATACAAACACACACACTCACACATACATAGTGAGGGTTTTATAACCCCATTGAGGTCAACCACTTTTTTCTATGCTATGTAATAGGCAAGACTTTTTCCTTCTGATGCTGTGTGTTACTTTCCCTTTGGGATCCTTTAACACATAACTAAAGAATTTTCTAGGTTTCATAACTAAACCTTTTTCTCTATCTGAGTGGAATACTGGGTTCCTTACTCCATGATCAAATACACTGAGGTCAGTCCTTCAATCGATCAATTACAAAAAATAGAAAAGACTCTGGAGATACTTTCTGATAACACAGCATAACATCAGGAGAAAAGGGCATAACATTTGCCCGTTTTTTGACATTTCATCAATTCAAACAATTGAAGTTTATGCTCCTGGCTCCTCAAGTAGTTTTTTGGAAAGAACTGCTAACTTAATAAGGATAAAACTAAACCCCTCTAGAGTAGACTTTAATTTGAGGGGTGCACCTAGGTACTTTTTTCATTTAATAAACATTTATTGAGTATCTCTTCTGGGCCAAGCCCTGTGCAAACCACTAGAGAAACAAAGACCAATTAGACCCAAATTCTACTCTCAAGAAGTGCCCAAACTAGTGAGTCAGACACACAAATTACTGACTGCAATATATCAGAATAACTATTAGGTTAGAGGAACACATGTAAGCAAACTATTATTTATCCCTGTGATAAGGGTAGAGGATGAGGGTAGAGAGTCAAGGACACAACAGAAAGAAAGTGGTATTTAAATTGGTACTTGAAAGGTGAGCAGAAATTCCCCAGAAGGAAAAAGAACGGGAGGAAAGAAAAAAATAACTTGTAAAACTGCCTTTGAAATGTTTTCTAGTATTCAGGCACTAGGAGAACTGAGGGGGTGGATAACTTGATGAGGTCAAGGACAGCCACAATGGCATTTCCACAAAAGAAAATATCAGCTCCCTCTCCCCTCCCAAAGTTTCTTTGTTTTGCTCACTACTCAATTTCAGTGAATCACTGGCTCAATGAAACTCAAGCAACCCTGACAGATGAGGACTTGTTCTACCTATAACAGACTTTAAGGGCTCCCTTTAGCTGACTCTTTCCAATATGTAACTCTCATTCAGAGAATCTGTATAATCTGAATTTTGAGCCTATCCTATCCCATAAGTTTATGGAATAAACTCTTGAAAGTTATACTTACCAAAGCATGATATAGGTGGAGGTTAGCAAGTGTGTCAGGATGACAGATAATGCATCCAAGATGAGTTCAGTCTAGAATTATGGCACAGATAAAATGACAGGAAAGATGATAAAGAGTATTCAGAGTTCTTGGATTTGGGATCATAAGACCAACGTGTAGAATGAGGATAGAGAATGAAGAGAACCAAGTATGGCATGACATGGATGTTTCCACTATTTTTAAGCTCAGTATACATCAGTAGGGAGAATTTTCTCAAAATACCTAACAAACTTGAAGTTATCACAATTCCATACCATTCTGGAAAAGTCAGACCACCCTGAGTATTGTGCCCACTTCTGGAATGCACACCTTAAAGATACTGAAATGCTGACAAAATGGAGTAGGCTCAGGACAGAAGTAATAGGATGATAGAGGGTTAAGAAACTGCATTACGAAATAAAGTTGAGGGCCAGAGAAATCGGGGTAAAGACGAAACAATAATTGTCAACTAAGAAAAGTGTGTGTGTGTGTGTGTGTGTGTGTGTGTGTGTGTGTGTGTGTGTGTGTGTGTTTTAAATCTCTATATTATAAAACTAAAAGCAAATGGTGGACATTTCTGGACACAAATTTTGAAAAGAACATTGTATGAACTCCATCATATGTCAGTATATACTGAGATCTCTTTCTGTGTTCTTTAGGCTGTCTACAAATTTGCCCTGTGCCAATATCACACTGTTCTTTATTATTTAAATATTTTATTTCACTTTGTCTTCTCTGTTGGCTTTGTAGTTTTACTTATTAGCATCAATATTATAGTGGTTATCTTATAGATTACAAACACATCCTTAACTTATCACAGTCTACCTTGAATAAATATTTTTACCATGACCTCTACAGTGGAAAAATTCTACAACAGTTTAACTCTCCTTACCTCTCCCATCTATTTTTCAATTATTGCTATATTTTACTTCCATATGATATATATCTGATATATATTTGTATATATATGATACATATCTGATAGATAGAAACCCCGCAAGACATTGTTATTGTTGCTTAAACAGAAAATAGTCTTTTATATTACTCATGTATTTACCTTTTTTGAGTGCTCTTCGCTCCTTCTTAACTTCAATGCTTCTGTCTGGGATCATTTTGCTTCATATGAAAGAACTTTCAATGTTTTTTGTAGTGTGGGGTCTGTTAGTAATAAAATCTCACAGATTTCTTTGTCTGGAAACACCATTATTCTGCCTTTGTATTTTGAAGGATATCTCTCAATACAGAGTTTTAGGTTAGCAGGGATTTTTGTTTTGTTTTGTTTTTTCTTTCAGCACTTCAAAGACGCCATTCCGTTATCTTCTGGATTCCACGGTTTCTGTTAAGAAATTACCCATCATTCTTACTGCTGTTCTCCTAAGAGTAACAGATTTTCTCTCACTCCCTTTGGCTGCTTTTAGAATTTTCTCTATATTTCTAGGTTTTAACAGTTTGACTACTATGTGTCTAGATATGGTTCTCTTATTATTGATCCCACCTCTTGAATGTATGGGTTGGTATCTTTCAGCATATTTGGAAGATTCTTAGCCATTATGTATTCAACTACTGTTTCTGCCACAATGTGTCTCTCCTCTAATGCCAGTATATATTTTAGAATTTTCTCCTCTAATGCGTGTATATATTTTAGAATTTTTTATCATGTCCCAATCTCAAGAAACTGGCAAAGAGCTACAGAAAATGATTACATTGTATAACGTTAAATATATTAGTTATCCTGATTTGAGCATCACATATTTCACACAGGTATGGATATTCAGTGCTGTACCCCACAGATATGTACAGTCAATTATGTTTTAATAAATTTTTAAAAAATAAAAATAAAATTTTTTCATTTTTCTTCTTCTAGTGCTTGAGTTGGATATTTTCTATGGACCTGTCTTTGGTTTAATAACAAGGATACTCTCCTGTGTTCAGTCGACTGTACATATCATCCAATGATTTCCTAATTTTAGACACTACATTTTGCAGTCCTAGAATGTCCACTTGATTTATTTTCATGGATTTTAATTCTCTATTTAAACACTCTATCTTTTCACTCATTTTTGTCCACCTTTTTTTCCTATTTTCTTTAACATATTAATTCCAGTTTTTTAAAATTCACTATGCATATTCATGGGGTACAAAGCTGACCTTCACCATCTGTGCCTAGGATGTGATGGCCAGATCAATAGTATCAGGATGCGCATAACCACAAATTGAGATTATTCCCCATGTCCCCCACCCAATTAATCCCCAACCTCCTTACCACCCCCACCTCACCAACACTATGTATGTTCTCTCCCTCTGCAAGTCCAATGCACCACTGTGGTCTTTCTTTCCTTCTTTCTCTCTCAGCTCCATCTTATGAGTGAGGACATGTATTTTTCCCCCTGTGCCTGGCTTATTTCACTCAACATAATTTTCTCCAAGCTCATCCATGTTGCTTCAAATGGCAGAATTTCAATCACTTTTATGGCTGAGTAGTATTCCATGGTATATATATACCACATTTTCTTTATCCAGTCATCCATCAATGGACATTTAGTTTTCTACTGTATCTTGGCTATTGTAAATAGAGTTGTGATGAGCATGGGAGTGCAGGTGTCCCTTCAACCGGATGTTTTCCATTCCTTTGGGTATATACCCAGAAGTGGGATTATTGGATCATATGGTAGATCTATCTGTACTTGTTTGAGAAACCTCCATACTGTTTTCCATAATGGTTATATTAATTTACAGTCCCACCAGCAGTGTAAGAGCATTCCCTTCTTTCCACATCCTCACCAGCATTTATTATTCTCAGTCTTTTTAATTACAGCCAGTCAAACTGGGGTGAGGTGATATCTCAATGTGGTTTTAATGTGAATTTCCCTGATGATTAGTGATGAACTTTTCTTTTTTTCATATATCTGTTGGCCATTTGTATGTCTTCCTTTGAAAAATGTCTATTCAGTTCCTTTGCCCATTTTTTAATTGGGTTATTTGGATTTTTTTACTGTATTTTTTGCTTGAGTTCCTTGTATATTCTGGATATTAATCCTTTGTCAGATGTATAGTTTGCAAATATTTTCTCCCATTCTGGAGGTGGTTGTTTCACTCTGCTGATTGTTTCCTTTGCTGTGCAGAAGATTTTTAGTTTGATATAATCCATTTATTTATTTTTTCTTTTGTTGTTTGTGCTTTGGGGCTCTGTTAATAAATCTTTGACCAGTCCTACTTCCTGAAGTGTGTCTCCTATATTTTCCCTTAGTAGTTTTATAGTTTCAGGACTTATACTTAAATGTTAATCCACTTTGAGTTGGTTTGGGTATATAGTGAGAGGTGCAGGTCTAGTTTCATTCTTCTGCATATGGATATCCAATTTTCCCAGTACCATTTATTGATGAGGCAGTCTTTTCTCCAATGTATGTTTTTGTTGCCTTTGTCAAAGATCACTTGGCTGTAACTCTGTGGGTTGATTTCTGGGTTCTCAATTCTGTTCCATTGGTCCAAGTGTTTATTTTTATGCCAGTACCATGCTGTTTTGGTTACTAGAGCTTTGTAGTACAATTTTAAATCAGGCAGTGTTATGCCTCCAAAGACTATCAAGAAACTCTTAGAGCTGATTAATAGTTTCGAGGGTTGCAGGATACAAAATCAACACCCCAAAATCAGTTGTGTTTATATTCTTCAATAGTGAACTAACAGAAAGAGAAATCAAGAAAGTAAGCCCATTTAAAATAGCCATCAAAAAAATAAAATACCCACAAATCAATTTAACCAAGGAGGTGAAAGATCTCTACAAAGAGAACTACAAATTGCTAGTGACAGAAATTAAGGATGACACAAAAATATGGAAAGACATTCCATACTCTTGGATTGGAAGAATTTACATTGCAAAAATGTCCATACTACCCAAGGTGATCTATAGATTTAATGCAACCCCCATCAAAAAACAAAGGACATTCTTCACAGAAATAGAAAAAAAGTAATCCTAACATTCATATAGAACAACAAAATACCCCAAATAGCCAAAGCAATCCTGAGCAAAAAATGAAAAATAAAAAATAAAGCCAGAGGCATAACACTACCTAACATAGTTATTTTTAAAGTTCTTATCTGCTGACTTCATTATCTGAATTAGAGAAAAAGAAATACCACATGTTTTCACTTATTGGAGGGAGCTAAAGGTGAATGAATCAATTCACACACATACACACACACACACACACGAAAAAACAAACAAACAACAACAACAAAAAAAAAAAACGGGGGAGGGGGAGAGGAAGATATAACAACCACAATTTTTTTTGAAGTTCTTACAACAAGCAAATGGAGGGGACACACTTGGGTGGGAGGGGGGAGAGGGAGGAGGGAGGGAGGTTTCGGTGATGGGACATAATAATCAACTACATTGTATATTGACAAAATAAAAATAATAATGTTGTATAAAACTACTTAGCAAATATGATACATACTACATAAAATAATAGTTTGTATTTAGTATGTATCATATTTGCTAGGTAGTTTTATACAACAGTGCAGTAAATTTGTATTTGTAAAGTATTCATAAACCTAATAAAAATGCAAGTAAAAAGACAAAAAATAAATAAATAAATAAAGTTCTTATCTGCTGACTTCATTATCTGAATTACCTCTGAGCCTAATTCTTTGATGATCTCATACTTAATCATTAGTCAATTCTCCAGCTCTTCAAAATTCTAGTAATTTATATTGTATGATGGACATCATCATTCATATACTATAAAGGTTCTGGTTTATGTTCTTATCACACTGTTTTAATTACTTTGACAGACAAAGAAAATTGTACGTCTTCCTCTCTAATCTTTATAACTGATAGAGTTTGGATGTGTTGGTCTCACCAAAACTCATGTGAAAAACTGATCCCCAATGTGGCAGTGCTGGAAGCTATTTGGGTCATGGGGGCGGATCCCTCATGAATGGGTTAATGCTCTCCCTGGGGGTGGGGGGCCTGAGTGAATTCTCATGCTATTAGTTCCCACAAGAGCTGGTTGTTTAAATAGACCCTGGCACCTCCTCTCTCTGGCTCTCTTGTTTCCTCTCACCATGTGATCTGCTTGTACCCACTGGCTAGCTTGCCACTTTCTGCCATGAGCAGAAGCAGCCTCAGGCCTGTGCCAGATGCACTGTCCCAGAATCGTCAGCCAAATAAACCTCTATTCTTTATAAATTACCCAGTTTCAGGTATTTCTGTTATAGCAACATGAAACGGACTACTACAATAACCTTTAGTTTTTTCTTGTATACATATCTTATATAATTGTATTAGTCTGTTTCTATTGCTTATAACAAAATACCCGGAAGTGGGTAATTTATAAGAAAATTCAATTTATTGCTTACAGTTTCAGAGGCTGGGAAAGTCCAAAGTCCAGGAAACATATTTAGTGAAGTTCTTGGTGAAGGTGAAAGTGACCCAAGGATCTCACATGGCAGAAGATGGTGGAGCAGATGGAGCAAGAGTAACCTCCTTATTCACTCTCTTTTTAAAGCCCTCAGAACCATACCCCTAACTACAATTATAAATCCATTCACTATAATCTAATGACCTCTTCAAGGCCGCACCTTTCAATTATCATAACAGGATTTCCCACCCTCAACAGTTACTGTGGGATTTTGATGAAGTTGGTGGGGGGTGTCCAATCTATAGCAATCTTACCCTAATCCCCCTAACTCATGTCTTTTCACATAAAAAATACATTCATTTTATCCTTAAAGTCTTAACTTGTTTCAACTCAAAAGTCCAAAGTTCAAAGTCCCATGTGTGAAGTAAAAAACAAATTATCTATTTCCAAGATACAATGGTGGGAAAAACATAGGGTATGTATTCCCATTCAAAAAGGGAGAAATAAGCCAAAACGAAGGGGTAATACGTCTGAAACAAGTCTGAAACCCAGCAGGGCAGGCATTAAATCTCAAAGCCAGTGAATCATGTACCTTGACTCCATGTTTGAATTCTTCTGCATGCTGGTGTGGGGGTTGGGTCCCCAAGTCTGCAGGCAGCTCCACTCCTATGGCTTTACTTATCCCCAGCCATACTTCAGCTCTCCCAGGCTGGTGTTCCACTCTGGTAGCTAAACAGGTCTGGGGTCTCCATGACCGTCTTGCTCTTATGGCTTCACTAGGCATGGTGCTGATGGGGTTTCTCTGCTGCAACTCCAACTCCATGTTTCCACTTAGCATTGGTCTAGTGAAGACTCTATGTGGTGAATCTGACCCTGCAATAGATCTCTCCCTGAGCCCCCAGGCTTTTCCATACATCTGTTGAAATCAGGGTGAGGGCTTCCAAGCCTTCACAGTTCCGGTATTCTGTGGGCATGCATACCTTACACCATGTGGATGCTGCCAAGGCTTCCGGATTGTATTTTCCAAAGTGGCAGGTCCAACCGCACCTGGAGCCAATTTAGCCACAGCTGGAGCAGTCAAAGCTAGTGTGGGGAGAAGCATCCCAAAGTGACCTTGGCCATCAAGCCCATGAAGGGCACCTCAGGCCTGTTCCCCAAGACCATTCTATCTCCCTAGCCCTCTGGGCCTGTAATGGAAGACGCAGCCCCGAAGATCTCTGAAATGCATTCAAGGCCTTTATCCCATTGTCTTGACTATTAGTTCCTGTCTGCCTCATAGCCATGCTAGTGTTTTTAGCAACCAGTTCCTCCACCACACCATTGAATTTTTCTTCTGAAAATGGTCTCTGCTTTTCTACAATATGGCCAGGATGCAGATTTTCCAAATCTTTATACTCTGTTTTCCTTTCGAATTCAGGATTTATGTCACACCTTTGCTGCCATAACTCAGCATAGGTTGTTACAAGTAGCCATATGGTTTCCTTAATGCTTTGCTGCTTAGAGATTTCTTTTGCCAAATACTCTGGTTCACAACTCTTAAGTTCCATCTTCCACGAAGTCCTAGGGCATGGACACAATGCAGCCACATTCCTTGCCAGTTCAGAGCAAGGGTAATTGTTGCCCCAGATTCCAACAAGTCCCTTCTTATTTACTTCTGAGACCTTCTTATAATGGTCATTACAGCCCATATTTATATCAGCATTCTGGATATGATCACATAACCAGTCTCTAAGACATTCCAAACTTTCCCTTATCTTTTTGTCCTCTTCTGCATCCTCCAAACTCTTCCAACCTTTGCCTAACACCCAGTTCCAAAGCTGCTTCCACATTTTCAAGTATTTGTTATAAGCAACACTCTACTTCTCTGGTACCAATTTTCTGTATTAGTCCATTTCTGTTACTTATAATGAAATACCTGGAAGTGAGTAATTTATAAGAAAATGAAATTTATTGCTCACAGTTTCAGGGGCTGGGAAGTCCAAAGTCCAAGGGAACACATTTGGTGAAGGCCTTGGTGGTAGCAACAGTGACCCAGGGGTCTCATATGGCAGAAAATAGTGGAGCAGAGAGAGGAAGAGTAACCTCCTCAATAATACTCTATAAAATAGAGGCAATTATAGACAACCTTAAGTGCACAAATATTTGAATCATGGGTGTCCCAGAGGGGGAAGAGAAAGGTAAAGGCATTGAAAATCTATTCAGTGAAATATAATGGAAAACTTCCCAGGTAGAAAGACATGGACCTTCAGATCCAGGAAGCTCAAAGATCCCCAAACAGATTCAGTCCAAAAAGATCCTCTCCCAGATACATTATATTCAAACTGGTAAAGGTCAAAGACAAAGAGAGACTCCTAAAAGCAGCAAAAGTGTCAAGTCACTATAAGGGAGCCCCCACCAGACTAACAGCAGACTTCCCAACTGAAACTCTACAAGTGAGAAGAAAATGGGATGACATATTCAAAATATTAAAAGAGAAAAACCTGTCAGCCAAGAATACTATACCCAACAAGGCTACCATTCAGAAATGAGGGAGAAATAGTCTATTTCCCATAAAACAAAAGCTGCAGGAGTACACCATGACATGATCATCCCTGCAAGAAATTCTAAAAGGATTCCTGTATCTGGAATCTGTAAAACAATTAATCACTAACATGAACATATAAGAAATAGCAAAACCCACCAGTAAAACAAAAATGCAAACAAGAGAGAAAAAGAAAATAAATCTTACCACCTCAAAAAACCAACAGACAAGGAAGGTGAATAATAAAAGGGAAAAAAGGGACAAAAATATTTAAAACATCTAACTAAAAGTGATAAAATGCGAGGAGTAACACAATACCTCTCAAAAACAACCTTAAATATAAATGGATTGAATTCCCCAATCAAGAGACACAGACTGATGGATTGAATTAAAAAGCTAGACCTAACTATACGCTGTCATGAAGAGACTCATCTCACCAGTAAAGACACACATGGGCTAATAGTGAATGAATAGAAAATGCTATACCACACAAATGGAAACCAAAACAAGCAGGAATAGCTATTCTTATATAAGATTAAATAGACTTTATGCCAAAAATCATAAAAGGAGGCAAAGAGGGCCATTATATAATGATAAAGAGATCTATCCAGTAAGATGACATAACAATCATAAATATATATTCACCCAACACTGGAGCACCCAGATATATAAAGCAAACACTATGAGACCTAAAGAAAGAGATAGACCCCAATGCAATAATACTAGGGAACCTGAACACCCCCTTCTCATCATTGGACAGATCATCTAGGCAACAAATAAACACAGGATCTAAATTACACTTTAAACCAATTGGATCGGGCAGATATCTACAGAACATTTCATCCAACAACTATGGAATATATATTCTTCTCATCAGCACATAGAACACTCTCCAGGATAGACTACATGTTAGGTCATAAATGAAGTCTCAACAAATTTTTAAAAATTCATGTAATCTCAAGTATCTTTTCAGGCCACAACAGATTAAAACTAGAAATTAATTACAAGCAAAACTCAAAACTCTAAACAAATACATGTAAATAAAACAGCACGCTTCTTGAAGACATTTGGGTCCAAGAACAAAATTAAATAGGAAATCAAACAATTTCTTAAAACCAATGAAAATAAAGACAAATCATATCAAAACCTGTGGGATACTGAAATAACAATACTAAGAGGGAATTTTATTAAAATAAACACTTACATCAAAAAAAATAGAAAGATTTGAAATAACCTAACGCCACACCTCAAAGAACTAGAAAAACAGGAACAATTAAATCCCACAGTTAGTAGATGGATAGAAATAATTAAGATAAGAGCAGGATTAAGTTAAATAAGAGACTCAAAAAACAATACAAAAGATCAATGAAGCAAAAAGGTGGTTTGTTGAGAAGATAAAAAAAAATAGACAGCCCATTAGCTAGGTTAGCAACAACAATAACAAAATAAAGATAAGACCCAAATAACAAAAATCAGAAGTGAAAAAGGAGACAGTACAACCAATACCACAGAATTACAAAGATTCATTAGAGACTATTACAAACAACTGTACTCCAACAAATTTGAAAACCTGGAGAAAATGGATAAATTTCTGGACACATATAAAATACCAAGACCGAACAAGAAAGAAATAGAAAACCTGACCAGATCAATAATGAGCAATGAGATGAAGACCATAATAAGCAATCTCCCCAAAAAAGAAAAGCCCAGGACTGGATGGCTTTACTGCTCAATTCTACCAAACCTTTAAAGAGGAATTAGTGCCAACTCTCTTCAAACTATTCCCCAAAATTGAAACAGAAGCCACTCTCCCATAGTCATTCTGTGAGACCAGAATCACCTTGATTCCAAAACCCGACAGAGATACAACAAAAGAAAAAGAAAACTACAGGCCAATATCTCTGATGAACATAGATTTTAAAATCCTCAACAAAATACTACCAATCAGAATACAGCAACACATCAAAAAAATTATACACCATGATCAGGTAGGATTCATCCCAAAGAGATAAGGATGTTTTGACATATGCAAGTCAATAAATGTGATACACCACATCAACCAAATCAAGGACAACAACCATAAAATTATCTCAATAGAGGCAGAAAAAGCATTTGACAGATTTCAACATCACTTCATGTTAAAGGCTTTCAGCAAATTAGGTATAGAAGGAAAGTATCTCAACACAGTAAAAGCCATATATAACAAAGCCACTGCCAATATCACCTTAAATGGGGAAATGATGAAAGCTTATCCCTTAAAAATGGGAACAAAACAAGGATGCCACTATCACCACTCCTATTTAACATAGTATTAGAAGTAGTAGCCAGAGCAATCAAGCAAGAGAAAGAAATAAAGGGAATCCAAATGAGAAAAGATGAATTCAAACTGTCCCTGTTTATGGATGACATGATCCTATATATGGAAAAACCTATAGACTCTACCAAAAGATTCTTAGCACTGATAAAGAATTTCAGCAATGTTGCAGGATACAAAATCAACACCCCAAAATGAGTGCTATTTTTATTCCTCCAATAACAAACTAGCAGAAAAAGAAATCAAAGTAAGCTCATTTATAATAGTCAACAAGAAAATAAAATACTGAGGGATCAATTTAATCAAGGATGTGAAAGATCTCCACAAAGAGAATTATGAATCATTACTGAAGGATATTAAAGAAGACACAAAAAGATGGAAAGACATTCCATGCTCTTGGAAGAATCAACATTGTGAAAATGTCCATACTACCCAAAGATATCTACAGATTCAATGAAATTCCCATCAAAATACCAATGACATTCTTCACAGAAATAGAAAAAAAAATCCTAACATTCACATGGAACAACAAGAGATTATATCATACTAAAAATCTTCTGCACAGCAAAGGAAACAATCAACATAGTGAAGTGACAACTTATAAAATGGATGAAAATATTTGTCAACTATTCATCCAACAAGGGATTAAATGTCAAGAATATACAAGAAACTCAAACAACTACACAATAAAAAACAAAATACCACAATTAAAAAATGGGTAAAGGAGCTGAATTGACATTTTTTGAAGGAAGACATACAAATGGCCAACAGGTATATGAAAAAAAAAAGTTCAGTATCACTAGTCATCAGGGAAATGCATATTAAAACCACATTGAGATATCACCTCACCCCAGTTAGACTGGCTATGACCAAAATGAGTGAGAGTAACAAATGCTGGTGAGGACACAGAGAAAGGAGAACTCTTCTACACTGTTGGTGGGACTGTAAATTACTACAGCCACTATGGAAAACAGTATGGAAGTTTCTCAAACAACTACAGAGAGATCTGTCATGTGATCCAGCAATCCCACTTCTGGGTATATAACTGAAGGAATGGGAATCATTTTATTGAAGGGATGCCTACACTCCCATGTTCATATCAGCTCTATTTTCAATAGCCAAGAGTTGTAACCAACCTCAATGTCCATTGATGGATGACTGGATAAGGAAAATGTGGTATATTTACACAATGGAATACTACTCAGCCATGAAAAAGAATGAAATTCTGCTATTCACAGCAACATGGAGAAGCTTGGAGAAAATTTTTAAGTGAAATAAGCCAGGCACAGAGGAAAAAATACCCCATGTCTTCACTCATAAGTGGGAGCTAAGAGAGAAAGAAGGAAAGAAAGACCACAGTGGTGCTTTGGACTTGCAGAGGGAAAGAGCAGACCTAGGGTTACTGGGGGTGGGAGGAGAGGGAAGTGGGTTGGAGAGTTGTTGGATGGAAAACATGGGGAATAATTGTAATTTGTGGTGGTGGGCATCCTGATAGTATTGATCTGATCATCATATCTTGGGCACAGATCAGTTCTCCAAGAATATGTACAATCAACTTTTTAAAAATGTTCTGTTTAGTATTTCCATTTCTTGTTTAATTAATTTTGATACTTTTTATTTTTTTTTAATTATCTCTGTGGTAGGCAGAATAATGTACCAGCAATAATGTTGAGATCTTCATTTCAGAAAATGTGTATATGTTTCTGTAGTGCTCTTTTACCTGCCTGCAATCCTGCTGACTGGGCCAATTGCCTGCCTAGGGCTGGGTCTGGGGCTCACAAACCCCTCAAGCCCATTCACAGACTGGGTCACAAACCCTTCACATGCCAGGCTGGGTCACCAGACCCCTCACATGCCAGGCTGGGTCACCAGACCCCTCACACACAGGTCTATGAGATAGGTAACTGGCAAACAGGCCCTTGGAAGCTGTAAGTCAGAGAGCATGGCCATGCAGAGCAGATGCTTGAGGCACTAAATGCCAGCCAACTCGCAGGTGCACTAACTCCACCCCACCCCAATGTGCTTACAAAGAATGCACCGTACCACCCCCAACCAGACAGACAGGCGAGGGGACCTGATTAAATTATTGTATTTTCCCAACAATCCACCCCTTCAGGGTCCCTCATCATACAATCTATGCATTCAGAATCTTCTGCAATGTTCCCTTATATTTACATAGCCTACTGTCTGTTCAATAAGCTTTAAGGCTTGTAGTTCTGTCCTTTTAACTATTAGCCACATATATCCGGTTAGTAGTCACCGTTGGTGTAATCATCCGTGGGAATCCTGCAGTCATACTGATGGGCAGTTCAATGCATATTCAGTAGATGATCACGCCAACGTATGTATGCACCCAGTTGACTCTGGTGCAGTGCCTGCAGCCAGAACACTATCGGTGAAAAGACAGAAGAGTTATTGGTATCAATAGGGGAAGTTCTCGCCCCTCTGGTAAGATACATGCCAGTTTGCCATCCTGAGAAAGGATGGTTGCAGGAACAGGTATCTTATATGCTTTAAGATACCACACTTTATCTGCCAACATTTTTGGATCTGTAGGTTCTACATGTAACAGTATAGGGGAACTCATAATTGGCCATAATGATAATACAAATGTGCCCTTTGGAATAGAGCACTTATCTGTTCCAGGCCATGTTACCTTTACTCGAGGAGGCCAGGCACTTGTCACCCAAGGAGAAACTTGCAAGTTTTCTTCTAATCCTTTTCCCCAAGGCCCTATTAAGCCTACCCAGTGTAAATGGGGGGCTTCTGTTTTCCAAGGCCATTCCCATTGTACTGTCTGTCCCTGTTGTAAACAGGTTGGGGCTGGTAAGAGAATGTTTACATTCCTGCCATATCCTGGCTTCAAAGGCTTATCTTGGTGGTGACTTGCAGCTGTATAGGTGCTGCAGCCCTATGCAACAGAGCTTCCACTGGAGAGGGTCTGCCCTTGTGGGGTCTCTCATTTAGAATACTGATTGTCAGCCATAATCGCCATGTCCACCCCTTTAGGGATGAGGGTTGAGTAAATAGCCTTAGTCCCTTTTTTAAAAAAACATTGTAACGTTCAATCATTCCTGCTGCCTGGGGGTGATACGGCACATGTAACTTCCACTGAATGGACAACCGGGAAGTCCACCTCTGAACCCCATGTCTAGTAAAGTGGGTTCCATTATCACCCTCTATGACTACAGGTCGGCCATACGTGGCAGTAAAGCTATTCAATGCCTTCACAGTGCTTACCTGGTCTGGGGCCTTACAAGGCAGTACAAACAGAAGACCAGTAGCCGTATCAACAGTTGTTAAGATGTATCTGAAATTCTCTGACCTTGGCAGTGGTCCAACAAAGTCCACTTGCTATTCAGTCTGGGGCACCCTTCCTCAAGTTATCTGCCAATCTGCATGGGGCACCCGCTGGGGGTGTGGACTCTCTTGAGCACACACTGGACAAGCATGGCAGGCATTCACTACATCTTCCCATTTTATAGGCAAGGCCCATCTTTGAGCCGCCATCCACATGGTTTTGCTGCCAGCATGCTGCATTCGTCGATGTAACCACTGGGCTACTGATGTAGCGGGGGCTCTCTCCAGCCGTCTTACCTTAGCCAAGGTATTGGCATTATCATTTCCTGGACTGGCTAAGGGGAAGTGTCCTGTGACATGGAAAAGAGTTACTTCTTTCTCATGTCCCAATTCCCATAACTCTTGCCACATGGCTTGTCCCCACAGGGGTTGGTGGCCTACCATCCACCGTTGATATTTACAAGTAGAGATACAAAGGGTTAAATCTTTGTACACAGCCCAGCTGCTAATACAGATGGTTAATGGCCCAGGCTCATTTTTTATCACCATCCATACTGCTCTCAATTCAGCCCATTGATGGCTTTGCCCTGTGCCATTTTCATACCACATGGTATCTGTTAAGGGCTGGACAGCAACAGCTTTCCACAATGCTGAAGGTCCCATGCTAGAGCCATCTGTGTACCAAGCTTGCTCTGTGATAGGTCCCTGTCCGTCATGGAAAGGTGTAGCCTCCACCTCCATGGGCAATGGTTGTGTCAAAGGTTCCTCCACAAACTCTACTGGGCCTAGCACAGTTTGCAACTCTTTGGACAGAGGACTCATTGACACAGTGCTCCTTTGTTCTATATATGCTCCCCATTTAGACAAAGTGGGAGTGTGAGCTACACCCATTTCAGAGTTGGTTGCCCACGCATGCAGCCAACCTATTATGGGGTATGTCATCCTTACTAGGACTTTGGCAGTTCCTGTGATACCTTCAGTGGCTATCAAGGCGGAATACACAGCTGCTAACTGCTTTTCTATTAGGGTATAACGCACTTCAGCACCCTTCCAGAGCTGAGACCAGAATTCTACAAGTGTGTGGAATTGGTCTTATTTCTGCCACAAACCCCATCTTAACCCCTCCTGAATTTTATATGTATGTCTAATTCAAATGGCTTAGTGGGGTGGCAACTTGTAAAGCCTGTACTTGCTGTATTGCCCTTTTTGTAGCTTGGTAAACCAGTTCTACTTCCTCAGTCCAATCCCCAAGGGCTCCTTTCTTTGTCAGTGCATATAATGGGTGTGCCATTTGGGCCATATGGGGTACAAAAGCTCTCCAATACCCCAGAAGTCCCAAATATGTCTGTAGCTGAGCTACAGTTGTGGGTCAAGGGTATGCCCATATCTTATCTATAATAGCTTCTGAGATGACCCTCGTCTTACCTGACCAGAGCACTTCCACGAATTTTACTGACAGCCCAGGTCCTTGCACTTTGGCTGTGTACACGGCCCACCCACACTGTTTCAAATGACTTAGCAGCGTTGGAGCTGCCTGGGTTAAATCTGCAAGAGAATCAGAGGTTAGTCACATGTCATCAATGTAGTGAAATATTGTAACCATGCTGGGCCTAGTCCACTTGGTTAAGTCCCCAGCCACCAAACCATGACAGATGGTTTGGGCTATGCAGATAACATTGGGGTAATACTTGAAAGGTCCACTGCCTCCCTTCCCAGGTGAAGACATACTGATATTGGCTATCGGCTGAGATTGGAATAGAGAAAAAAGCATTTTCAAGGCCCAATACATAATGATAAGTTCCCAACTGAGTTGTCAGCTGATCCATCAAGTCGTGAACTAAGGGCATGGCTGCATGCAAAGGAGGCACTACTTTGTTCAATTGTCAATAATCTACAGTCATTCTCCAGTTACCATCAGGCTTTTTCACTGGCCATACCACAGCATTAAATGGGCTAGGGGCTGGATGAATAATGCCAATTTTCTCTAATTCCAATATAGTGGCACTTATCTCTTCATGCCCTCCTGGTAGGTGATACTGCTTTACATTAACTTCATGTCTTGGCTTGGGTAACACCTGTGGGTCATGTTTAGCATATCCCCATAACACAGGCTTTACGGTCCATATTTGCAGCCAAAATTCTCCAACTGTTGTTTGCAGGTGCAAATCATAAAGTACATCCATACCCCAGATGTATTCAGCTACTGGGGATATATATACAGTAACACACATGAAGGCAATACAGTAAACACTATGCCCAATGGCAATGACACAGCTTTGACTACAATTGTATGTCATCCATAGCCATCTATACAAACTGTGGCCCCTGGAAACTTATCTGGATTGCCATCTATCAGGCTACATTCTGTGCTTGTATCCACCAATGCCAAAACACACTGCACATTTGTCCTCAACCAATATATTGCCATTTTGACATGAGGCCTCCGGTCCTCACCTGCCTCCAAAAGATGAGCACCTTGGCCTGTTCCCTAATCAAAATGGAACAGGTAGGATTAAGATGGCGACGGGTCTGGAGCGGCCGTGCCAAGAGACAGCACGATCCTGAGAGCTGTGCGCTGTGATACCAGAGTATTAATTGCATTTCCAAGAGCAACAAAAAGCGAATAATTCTTTCAACAACGATCCTACATCGACAAACAAGCGGCAGCAGGTTCGAGGTTTTGGGGCTGACACAGAAGAGGACTTCTGAGAGCACCCAAGCCCGGCTGCAGGAACAAACGGGCAGCTCAGACAACAAAGGCCAAGAAAGCCAGCAAAAAACTGCACAGAAACGGAGTGAAACGCGCCGGACCGGCCCAACTCTGCGAGCTCTGTGAGTAAACCCCAGCCCAGCCCCACTTGCGGGGTGAAGCCTGACTGCTCCCCGCCCGCCTGGCTTCCGCCTACCACACCAGGCTAGGGGCCCACAACAGAGCTGCCTCCATTTTCTCGGGTGGGGGCGGAGAAGGCCGGATTAGGGAGGGCAGGACAGCCATCTCTGCTTGGCGTGGCTCCTCAATGAGACGTGCTATTTGCTTACCTCGACGCAGGGCACCCCGGGGCCTGTGGACCAGCCTACAATTCCACTCTCACCACAGATGTCAGACGGGGCTGGTAGCATGGGGAGCCTCCGGCCAGAGTCGGGGGGGCAGGGAAGAGGAGCCCGCCCAGATCGTCTTTCTGCCACACCCTGGGCGTCG
>NW_007737036.1:45765-57459 GCF_000696425.1 Galeopterus variegatus
CAACATGGATGGACCTTGAAAGAATAATATTAAGTGAAACAAGTCAGGCAGTGAAAAAGAAGTACCACATGTTTTCACTTATTGGAGGGAGCTAAAGGTCTTACAACAAGAAAATGGAGGGGACACATCTGAGTGGGAGGGGGAGAGGGAGGAGGGAGGGATGTTTTGGTGATGAGACACAATAACTAACTACATTGTATATTGACAAAATAAAAATAAAATAAAATAAAATACACTTTCCCAGGTCCTACTTCTGGGCTACCAACAATCAGAATATCTGAGGTAGGAGTGAGCCTGTAAATCTGGATTTTAAAAAACACTCCAGGCCATTCTGATACAGCCCACCTCCAGAGGACTTTTGAGAACCCCATGTTCACAGTGACCTTGCTGTATACATTTCTTGTGAAGCAATAGCCATACGTGGCTAGTGGATTCCATATTGAACAGTGAAGACTTGTAAACTTTCTCTCTCCTAGAGCTGTGCTGTCCCATATAGTAGCCATGTGCTACACGTAGCTATTTAAATTGAAATCTAAATTAGTTAAGATTAAATAAAGTTAAAAATTCAGTTCTTCAACCACATTCGTCACATTTCAAGTAAGTGGCTGCCATACTGGGCAACCCAGATATGCATATTTTCATGGGACAGTGTTCGCCTGGAGGGAATTACTCTTCTCCCATTCTCAGTCCACATGCTGTGATGGAATTGACTCTACTCACAGATCCATGAATGAACACGTGACCTACAATTGACCAATGATGGTATTGTGTGTGATGTAAGTCATGACTAAAATAAATGTTGGAACTTTTGCTTATGAGACCACGAAAAAAAAAAAAAAAAGGAACAGTTAATCTGCATCCTTGGGAGCAACCAAAAAATCCTTTAAACCCACTGAGTGTACCTTTCTACCTGTTTCTGGACGTTTAATGAAATGCTGTTCAGGGAGCAATTATTGCCACAAGGCAAATAGGACCACATTTGGCTGCCGGTCAGTTCTCTTGCTATCAACACCTGCTGCAAGCAAGTCAAGCCACATCTGGTTATGGCTTCTTGCTTGGTCCCTTCAGGATAAAATCCCAAGCGTTTCTTGGGGATTAGGTCTTAGCCACCTTTCAGACCTCTTTTGCTTGTCTCCTAACCTCTACTTCATCTGCGCTGGCTATCACAGTTGTTACTTCCTGTATAGGATGACCAATTTATGTGGCTAGTATGGCCATCATTGGCCCAGAGGACATTGATGGGGCATTTTGCAGCACTATGTCTCTCATGCTGCCTGTAAAATTTTCATCATCTGGGCTACGGTGTTCACATTAAACATAGATTGATGCATCCCCAGATCCCAAATTATTTGAACCAATTCACCATGCGTTTGCCATTTACTAACAATCTTGGGCAGTTCTCCACCTTTTGCCCTCACAGTTCAGGCAGCTGCATTCACCCATTCCATTAAGGAGTGATTACCTGGCCCTTGTGCATGTCTGCGGCTATTCTATAGCCACTGCTCAGGGATGAGTGTATGGTAATGGAGGCCAATTTTTCCATCTCCTCACCAGAGCATACCACACTATCCACCCCTAGGTCCTATAACTGTAGCAGCCAAGCAGCTAGGGGCTCCCCATTTTTCTGCTGGAATTGTCTCCCCAAGTCAACCAATTAAACCTGGGTATACGAGACATAGGTGGTGAATTGGGTCACTTGTGGATTGCCCACCAGTTGTCCACCCAGTCCCATAGGCTGTTCATGCTTCACTTTCTGATGCACAGTGGGTCATGCCTGGAGATGCACAGTCTCCCCCAACTCACGACTGGGTTTGTTGTCTTCCCTGGTGTGAGAGGCATGGGTGTCCAGTCACTGCACGTCATCCTCCAGGAAATTTATCTGCGCTTTCAACAACTCTGCTTTCTGCTTCAAATCTCGATCAGCTTGCAATATAGTGAGCAGTAGCCAGGCTCCTGTCAGCATAAAAGTGGCCACTGGGCATCACATGCTCAGGGATAGACTCATTTCTTCCCTTTCCCAAGGGGTTCTCTGCTGTAGTGCGTGGTCTATGCTGACTTGAAGTATAGTGAGCAACAACCAGATCCCGGTCAACAGGAAAGTGGCCACAGGGCACAACATATTCAAAAGTAGCCACATTTCCTCCTTCTCCCAAGGGCTTTTGCCTCCTGTACCTGCTGAGAATCTTGTTGCAGACTATGCCAATTGTAAAGCTAGGGCTAAGTCTCAAGGACCCCTCAAGCCCATTGTCCAGACTGGGTCACAAACCCTTCACATGCAGGTCTATGCGTTAGGTAACAGGAAAAGGTCCTTGGAGCTGTGGGTGAAGAAACAATAGGCTTTATTTTTAGATGTGAGCTCTGCCAACCAGAAGTTCAGAGACACCACCTCATACACCTAAGAGCACACAAAAATAGCAACAAGCAAAAGTATACATGGGCATGCATGCACACTAAGTATACTCCCACACAACTTGTTTACAAAAGATATGCTACACCACACCCAGCCGGACCTGAGGTGAGGGGGCCTGACTAAACTACTTTATTTTCCTCACATGCCCTGAGCCACCTGTGCCAGAACAGGCAGGTGCCATGGGACCCCCAGCCCAGGCCAGTCCCCATTGCCCAGGACTTGCAGTCCCTTTGGGATTCAGACCAAACATCAGTGTGGAACAAGTGGACCATGATACCCCTGTCACAATGACTCAACACCAAAGGAAAGATACCAGAAATATGAAAAATCAAGAATATAAGACACCACCAAAGGAAAATAAAAACTTTCAAGCTCTGGATCCTAGTGAACAGGAAGTCCTTGAAATGAGGGACAAGGAATTTCAAGCAAAAATTCTTAGGAAACTAAATGAGATTCAAGAACACTCAGTTAGACAAAACAATGAAATGAGAAAAAATATACAGGATCTGAAAGAAGAAATGTAAAAAGAAATCAATGCCATGAAAAAGAATGTAGCAGATCTTGTGGAGCTGAAGGATTTATTCAATGAAACAAAAACACAACAGAGAATATAACCAGCAGGATACAACATGCAAAACAGAGAATTTCTGACCTTGAAGATGGGCTGTTTGAATTAACACAGGAGGATAAAAAAAAAAAAAAAAAAAAAAAAAGAAAGAAAGAAAGAAAAAGGAACTTAAAAAATTGAAGAAAGTCTAAGAGAGATAACAGATAAAATTAAGTGCTCAAATATCCAAATCATGGGTGTTCCAGAAGGGCAAGTAAAAGGAAATGGCATTGAAAACATATTCAATGAAATAATAGCAGAAAATTTCTCAGGTATAGGGAAAGTCACAGATTTTCAGATTCAGGAGGCCCAAAGATCCCCAAACACACTCAACCCAAAAAGGTCCTCTCCAAGATATGTTATAGTCAAACTGGCAAAACTCAAGGACAAAGAGAGAATCTTAAAAGTTTCAAGAGAGAAGCGACAAGTCACCTATAAGGGAGCCTCAATCAGAGTAACACCAGACTTTTCATCAGAAACCCTAAAAGCCAGAAAAGAAAGGGATGATATATTCAAAATAATAAAAGACAAATTTGCCAGCCAAGAATACTTTATCCAGCAAGGCTATCATTCCAAACCGATGTACAAATAGTACATTTCTCAAGCAAAAACTGCAGGAGTTCAGTACCACACAACCAGCCTTATAAGAAATTCTCAAGGGAGTCCTAGATTTGGTACCCAAAAAATAACCATCCTGCCATGAATACTCAAGAAAGAAAAAACCCACCAGTAAAACAAAAATGCTAACAATAAAGAGAAAAAAATGGTTTATCTACCACTCCAAGAACCCAACAAACAGAAAATTGGAAAGAAAGGAACCAAAGATACTTAAGACACCTAAACAAAAATTAGTAAAATGCTAGGAATAAATCAACACCTTTCAATAATAACTGTAAATGTAAAAGGATTAAATTCCCCAATCAAAAGACACAGACTGACAGACTGAATTAAAAAGATGAACCCAACAATACGCAGCCTTCAAGACACTCACCTCACCTGTAAAGACACACATAGACTAAGAATAAAAGGATGGAAAAAGATATACCATGAGAATAGAAATGAAAAATGAGCTGAAGTAGCTATTTTTTGTCAGATAAAATAGAATTTAAAGCAAAAACCATAAAAAGAGATAAAGAAGGCCACTATCCATCAAGAAGATATAACAATCATAAATATAGATGTACCCAACTTTGGAGCAGACAGATTTATAAGACAAACATTATTAGACCTAAAGAATGAGATAAACACCAATACCACAATAGCAGAGGACCTGAACACCCCACTCTCAACATTGGACAAATCATCTAGGCAAAAAATCAACACTTTAAACTTATTGGACTTGGCAGATATCTACAGAACATTCCATCCAACAACCTCAGAATATTCATTCTTCTCATCAGCACATGGAATATTCTCCAGGATAGACCACATATTAGGTCACAGAGCAAGTCTCAACAAATTCCAAAAAAAATTGGAATTATTCCATGTATTTTATCAGACCACAATGGATTAAAATTAGGAATTGATAACAAGTGAAACTATGGAAACTAAACAAACACATGGAAACTAAACAACATTCTACTTAGTGACATATGGGTCCAAGAAGAAATTAAATAGGAAATCAAAAAATTTATTGAAGCTAATGAAAATAATGGCACATCATAATAAAACCTGTAGGTACTGCAAAAGCAGTACTAAGGAGGAAATTTACTGCATTAAATGCTTACTTCAGAAGAATGAAAAGATGGCAAGTAAACAACCTAACACTTCACCATAAAGAAATAGAAAAACAAGAACAATCCAAATCCAAAGTTAGTAGACAGAAAGGAATAATTAAGATCAGAGCAGAACTAAAAGAAATAGAAACCAAAAAATGATACAAAAGATGAATGAAACAAAAAGTTGGTTTTTTGAAAAGATAAATAAAATTGACAAGCCATTAGCAAGGCTAACTTAAAAAAGAAGAGAGAAGACACAAATACCAAAAGTTAGAAATGAAAAAGGTGATATTACAACCTATACTTCAGAAATACAAGGAATCAGAGACTACTAAGGACAGCTATATGCCAACAAATTTGAAAATTTGGAGGAAATGGATAAATTTACAGACACACTCAAACTGCCAAGACTGAGCCATGAAGACAAAGAAAATCTGAATAGATCAATAACAATCAAAGAGACTGAAGCTGTTATCAGCAGTCTCCCAACAAAGAAAAGACCAGGACTGGATGGCTTCACTGAAAAATTCTACCAAATCTAGAAAGATGAATTAAAACAAACTCTCTAAAAACAATTCCAAAAATTTGAAACAGATGCCACTCTCTGAAACTCATTGTATGAGGCAGACATCACCCTGATACCAAAACAAGACAAAGATACAACAAAAAAGAAAACTACAGGCCAATATTCTCAATGAACACAGATGCAAAAATCCTCAAAATACCAGCTAATAAAATACAGCAATACACACATAAAATTATACACCATAGTCAAGTGTGATTTATCCCATGGATGCAAGGTTGGTTCAGCATATGCAAATCAATAAGTGTGATATACCTCATCAACAATCAAAGACAAAAACCACATAATCATTTCCATAGATGCTGAAAAAGCATTTGACAAAATTCAACATCCATTCATGATACTCTCTATAAATTAGGTATAGAAGGAAACTATCTCAACACAGTTAAAGCCATATATGATAAACCCAGTGCCAATATCATCCTGAGTGGGGAAAAGTTGAAGGCTTTTCCCTTAAGAGCAGGAACAAGACAAGGATGCCCACTCTTGTCATTCCTATTCAACATAGTATTTGAAGTACTAGCCAAAGCAATCAGGGAAGAGAAGGAAGTAAAGGGCATCCAGATTGGGAAAGATGAAGTTAAACTGTCCCTGCTTGAAGATGATGTGATCCTATATATAGCACAGCTCAAAGCCTCTACAAAAAAAAAAAAAAAAAAACTCTTAGAGTTGATAAACGTTTTCAGCAAAGTTGCAGGATACAAAATCAACACACAAATATATGGAGCATTTCTGTACTCAAGCAATGAACTAGCAAGAGAGGAAATCAAGAAAGCTAGCCCATTTACAACAGTCATCAAAAAAATAAAATATTGGGCTGGCCCAGTGGCGCACTGGAGAGTGTGCTGCTTGGGAGTGCGGTGGCACTCCCGCCGAGGGTTCGGATCCCATGTGGAGACCGGTTCCCGCTCACTGGCTGAGCACGGTGCGGGCGCAATACCGAGGGTTGCGATCCCGTTGCCGGTCCCCGGTATGGGCACGACACTGAGGGTTGCGATCCCATTACCGGTCAGTAAAAAAAGACAAAAAGGAAAAAAATAAAAATAAAAAATAAAATATTGAGGAATAGAGTTAAACAAGGATGTGAAAAAGCTCTACAACAAGAATTACAAACCACTGTTGAGAAAAATTAGAGAGGATACTAGAAGATGAAAAGATATCCCATGGTCTTGTATTGGAAGAATTAACATTGTGAAAATGTCCATGCTACCCAAAGTGATCTACAGATTCAATGTAAACCCCATCAAAATTCCAGTGACATTTTTCTCAGAAATGAGGAAAACAATCCTAACATTCATATGGAATAGAAAAAGACCAGGAATAACCAAAGTAATACTGAGCAAAAAATGTGACTTTAAACTATATTACAAAGCTATAGTACCCCAAACAGCATGGTACTGGCATAAAAACAAACACATGGACCAATAGAACAGAATAGAGAATTTAGAAATCAACCTATACACCTACAGCCATCTGATCTTCAACACAGGCACCAAGTCTACACACTGGGGAAGAGACTTCCTCTTCATCAAGTAGTGCTGGGCAAATTGGATATCCGTCTGTAGGAGAATGAAACCAGAACCATACCTCTCACCATATACCAAAATCAAATTAAAATGGATTAAAGAATTAAATATAGGTCCTGAAATAATTAAACTCCTTAATGAAAACATAGGGGAAACACTCCAGGAAGTAAGATTGGGTACAGACTTCATGAATATGACCCCCAAAGCATAGGCAGCCAAAGGAAAAATAAGCAAATGGGATTATATAAAACTAAAAAGCTTCTACACAGCATAGGAAACAACTAATGGAGTGAAAAGACAACCAACAGAGTGGGAAAAATATTTGCAAAATATACATCTGATAAAGGATTAATATCCAAAATATACAAGGAGCTCAACTTAACAGCAAAAAATCAAGTAACACAATAAAAACTGGGCAAAAGAGCTGAATAGGCATTTTTAAAAGGAAGATCTACAAATGGCCAACAGACACATGATAAAATGCTCGACATCACTCAGCATTCGGGAAATGCAAATCAAAACCACTTTGAGATACCATCTCACTGCACATAAGATGACTAATATCCAAAAGCTAACCCTAACCCTAACCCTAACCCAAAAGCCTGGGAATGATAAATGCTGGTGAGGATGTGTAGAAAAAGTAACCCTCCTAAACTGTGGTGGGACTGCAAAATGGTGCAGCCTTTACAGAAAATGGTATGAAGTTTCCTCAAACAATTACAGATAGATCTACCATATGACCCAGCTATTCCACTGCTGGGTATATAACCAAAGGAATGGAAATCATCATGTTGAAGGGATATCTGTATTCCTTTGTTTACTGCAGCTCTATTTAGAATAGCCAAGAGTAGGATTCAACTTAAATGTCCATCATCAGTTGACTGGATAAGGATAATGTGGTGTATCTTCACAATGGAATACTACTCTGCTATGAAAAAAAAAATGAAATACTACCATTTGTAGCAAGATGGATGGACTTAGAGAAAATTATATTAAGTGAAATAAGCCAGTCAGAGAAAGAGAAACACTGCATGTTCTCACTTATATGTGAGAACTAAAAATAGATAGATAGATAGATAGATAGATAGATAGATAGATAGATAGATAAATAGATAGATAGGTAGGTAGGTAGGTAGGTAGTAGATAGATAGATAGATAGATAGATAGATAGATAGATAGATAGATAGATAGATAGATTTACAAATAAATGGTGGGGGCAAAGAGAAGTTTATACAGGAATGCAAATTCAATTCAGTATTAAAATATCAATGCTAAAGAAAAGAATGCATTTTATCATCTCATTAGATGCAGAAAAATCATTTGGCCAAATTCAGTATCCCTTCCTATAGAAAACTATCAACAAACTAAGAATATAAGAAAATTATCACAACAATTCCTTGAACTTGTTAAGACAAGTGAACAGGTATGATGTTGATGGGGGGAGAGAAAGGGATAAGAGGGAGAGCAAGAGGGGAAAGGAGGAATTGGTAAAGGGACATGAAAATCAACTACATTGTATATTGATGAATCAAATTTTTTTTAAAATGTCTTTTCTGCATCTATTGAGTTGATCATATTAAATTTCTTCTTCATTCGGTTAAAATGGTGTATCACAGTTTTTTATTTGCTTATGTTGAACCATCCTTACATCCCAGAGACAAATCCCACTTGATTATGGTGAATGATCCTTTTAATGTGGTGTTGAATTCAGGCTATTATGAACAACTATTTTTGAAATATATGCCAACAAATTTGAAAACCTGAAGGAAATGGATAAATTTCTGGATACATACAAACTACCAAGACTGAATGAAGAAGAATACAAAACCTGAACAGACCTGAATAACAAGAAATGAGATTGAAGTAGTAATCAGTCACCTCCCAACAAAGAAAAGCCAAGGATCAGATTGCTTCAACACTCTTACCAAACCTTCAAAGAAGAATTAACACCTGATAGAGTTTGGATGTGCTGTCCCCTCAAAACTCATGGGGAAATCTGATCCCCAATGTGACAGTGTTGGAAGCTGTTTGAGTCATGGGGACAGATCCCTCATGAACAGATTAATGCTCTCCCTGGGGGGTGAGAGTCCTGAGTGAGATTTCACTCTATTAGTTCCTGTGAGAGCTGATTGTTTAAAAGACCCTAGCACCTCATCTCTCTCTCTCTCTTGCTTCCTCTCACCATGTGATCTGCTTGTACCCACTGGGTGCCCTGCCACTATCCACCATGAGTAGAAGTAGCCTGAGGCCCATGCCAGATGCAGCTATCCCAGAATTGTAAGCCAAATAAACTTCTGTTCTTTATAAATTACCCAGTCTCAGATATTCTGTTATAGCAACACAAAATGAACTAATACAGCACCAATCCTTCTCAAACTATTCCAAAAAATTGAAACAGAAGCCATTCTCCCAAACTCATTGTATGAGGCCAGCATAACCCTGATACCAAAATCAGACAAAGTCACAACAACAACAAAAACAAAAATCTATGGGCCAATACCCTTGGTAAACATAGATGCAAAAATCCTCAACAAGATATTAGGAAACAGAATACAACAGCACATCAAAAAGATTATACAACTGAATCAAGTGGGATTCATCCCAGGGATGCAAGGATGGTTAAACATACACAAATCAATAAATGTGATACACCACATCACCACATCAACAAAAGCAAGGACAAAAACCATGTGATTATCTCAATAGATGCAGAAAAAGCATTTGTCAAAATTCTAGCATCCCTTCATGATAAAGACCCTAAGCAGATGGATACAGAAGGAAAATATCTCAACACAATAAAAGCCATATATGACAAACACACCAGCAACATTATCCCAAATGGGGAAAAACTGAAAGCTTTTCTTTTAGGAACAAGAGCAAGAAAAGGATGCCCACTCTCACCACTTCTATTTAACATAGTAGTATTGGAAGTATTACCCAGAGCAATCAAGCAAGAGAATGAAATATAGTGCATTCTTTGTTCTTGGATTGAAAGAACCAACATAGTGAAAATGTCCATACTACCAAAAGCCATCTACATATTCAATGCAGTCCCCATCAAAATACCAATGACATTCTTCACAGAAATAGAAAAACAAACCTAAGATTCATATGGAACAAGAAAAGACCCCAAATAGCCAAAGCAATACTGAGCAAGTAAATAAATAAATAAATAAATAAATAAAGCTAGAAGCATTACATTTCCTGACCTCAAACTATATTACGAAGTTATAGTAACCAAAACAGCATGGTACTGGCATAAAAACAGACACAGACAAATGGAACACAGTAGAGAACCTAGAAATCAATCCATATATTTACAGCCAACTGATCTTTGACAGGTGCACAAAGAACATACAATGGGGGAAGGAGAGCCTCTTTAATAAATGGTACTGGGAAAACTGGATGTTTATATGTAGAAGAATGAAACTAGATTCATAGCTCTCATCATACACTGAAATAAACTCAAAATGGATTAAAGACTTAAATATAAGACCTGGAACTTTTAAAGTCTTTGAAGAAACCATAGGGGAAACACTCCAAGGTGTAGGAATGGACAAGAACTTAATAATTAAGATACCAAAAGCACAGACAACAACAAAATAAACAAATGGGATTATATCAAACTAAAAAGCTTCTATACAGCAAAGGAAACAATCAACGGAGTGAAAAGACAACCTACAGAATGGGAGAAAATATTTAAAAACTGTGCATCTGACAAGGGATTAATATCCAGAATATACAAGGAGCTCAAACAAATTTAGAGTGAAAAAACAAATAATCCAATTAAAAAATGGGCAAAGGAGCTGAATAGACATTTTTCAAAGGAGAACATACAAATGGTCAACAGGTATATGAAAAAATACTCAACATCACTAATCATCAGGAAAATTCAAATCAAAACCACTTTGAGATATCATCTCACCCCAGTTAGACTGGCTATTATCAAAAAGACAGAGAATTAAAAATGCTGGTGAGGATGTGGAGAAAGAACCATTCTGCACTGTTTGTGGTAAATTAGTATAGCCATTATGGAGAACAGTATGGACGTTCCTTAAAGAACTACAGATAGAAATGCCATATGATCCAGCAATCCCACTTCTGGGTATATACCCAAAGGAATTGAAATCATCATGTCAAAGGGATACCTGCACTCCCATGTACCTTGCAGCTCTGTTCACAATATCCAGGCTATGGAACCAACCACAATGTCCATTGATTTATGACTGGATAATGAAAATGTGGCATATAAACATAATGGGATACTACTCAGGAATAAAAAAGAATGAAATTCTGACATTTGCAGCCACATGGATGATTCTGTAGAAAATTATGCTAAGTGAAGCAATCCAGGTGCAGAGAGAGAAATAATGCATGTCCTCACTCATAAGTAGGAGCTGAATTCATCAATAAACAAATGAATAGTGAAGAGAGAGAGAGAGAGAAAGAGAGAGAGGGAAGGGAGAGAGAGAGAGAAACAGTAATCATAATACATTGAACTCATAGAAGGAGAGAACAGAACTGTGGTTACTAAAGGTGGAAAGGGAGAGGGGAGGGGAAAAGGAAGAGGGTTAATGAGAAATTGGTTAACAGACACAAAGAATGATTATTTATTTTAATAATGATTAAGCTAACAACTAGCCTGATTTGACCATCACACATTATACACAACTATTTTTTTTTTTTCATTTTTAAATTGAATCTTTATTTTTCTTTTTTCCTTTTTTTTTAATTTAAGGTACTTTTAATTTTTTTTTCGTTAAATTTTTATTTTGTCAATATGCAATGCATATGATTATTATGGCCCATCACCAACACCTCCCTCCCTCCTCCCTCTCTCCCCTCCCCCC
>NW_007737037.1:0-1124 GCF_000696425.1 Galeopterus variegatus
TACAGAGAGAATGTGCTGATCAGTCCATTCCTAGAATCCACCAGATGATCCTGGTCCTTGAGCGCTAGTACAATCATCTCTTCGCTTTGTCCCTTTAGTCTTGTGGTGGGAACTGTAGGGGTTTCCTGTTGTAAATCTCTGGGTTGCCTCACTGTCTCCCGTTGGCTGCTTTGTTTTTGGAGCATTTCATTTTCATCGTTAGTCTTGCCTATTCATTGCATTTCATTCCCCCTGGTTTATATGTTCAGGGGTTGTATCCTGACACCATTCCTAGGATGGCCAGTTTTCCCAGATGTCATAACCACGTAACCTCCCTTTATCTGAAAGAATACCTGCTTAAGTCAAAGACTATTTGAAAGAAACAGGAGGGTCCATTTTTAATTTTCAGATCCTAGGAAGTTCTGTATATTTTCAAAGACTAATCAGGAAAGCTGTGCAAGAAAGGCAAAAAATTTAGCCAAAATTTATGTGGCTTCTTGACTTAGCTATATGCAACTCAAGTGAGAAGCTCGGCAGCTTTGAACAGAGGTAGATGTAATATTCTTCTCCCCAGGTTCAGCGTCTAGCTCTCCCCAGATTCAGTGTCTAGCCCTTTAACATAATTATATAAGTTGTCATTAATGTAAAAGGCTCTGTTTTTCCACTGAAACCAAAGAGGTGCTTCACAAGCATGAATGACAAAAAGAAGCACTTCAAAGTTATGAATAACTAACTGAAGTGGACTCTATCTTGACATAATTACTTATTTCTCACAGGTGCTATCATGTTTTAAAATTTCACTGTTATTATTCTTAACTCAGAAAAAAAACATGAAAAATTTATTCTCAAATTCTTTTTAGTTTGTCAAGTTACAGCAAATATAACTGTGAGAAATGTACAACTATTTCTTACAGGTCGGACTGTTGATTAAAGGCTTCTTTAGGGTAATGGAATGACCTTGATGCCGATATTAGTCATTCTTTGAGAAAAAACAAAATTGAGTGTCATTTGCTACCTAGCAATGTCTTCAGCGGTAGAGTTACAAAGATGAATAAAGCCTGTTTGCTGTCCTGGGCAATTGATCAGTAATTGAAGATATTAAGAAAGCAAATAGTAGTAATACAGATAAATAAAGGTAAAACATT
>NW_007737037.1:1457-2348 GCF_000696425.1 Galeopterus variegatus
AGTAATTGAAGATATTAAGAAAGCAAATAGTAGTAATACAGATAAATAAAGGTAAAACATTTTTTGAGGCCTTTGGAGAAAGCACAGGAAGTAAACCAGAGGAGGAAGACACTACACCTGGAGTGAGGAAGCAATCTTGTTGTGTACTCTAGACAGTTTAGATAAATAACATTTTTATTTTTAATCCCCAAGAAATCCTGAGAAGTAAGCATAAAAACTCTTACTATACAGGTGAGTGGAAAATGTTCGGAGAGATAAATCTGTTTGCCGAAGTTAATTTTCAGGTCTCCATTGTGGGTCGCACATCATTTCTTCGACCTCTGAATAATGGCGTTCTCCAAGCCTCAGTCCTCACACCTCTCTCTTCACTATCTACACTTAATTCTTGCATCAGCTTTTCTCACTTCTCATGGCTTTAAATATCATGTTATCACTGTGCTGACTACTCTCAAATCTCCAGCTCAGATGTCTTCTCTGCATTCTATACTCGAATATCCAAGCTGCCTAGTTGACATTTTTTTGTGAATGTAAGATAGGCACTTAAAGTTTGGTACATCCCCAGCTGAATTTCTGATAGCTCTCATCTCAAACCACCTCATCCTGTAGTAGTCTTCATTTCAGTAAACAATAACTCCACTTTTCTAGTTTCTCAGGCCAAAAATTTTGAGTCACTTCTGATTTCTCTTTTTCTCATAAAGCCCATATCCAAACCCCTTTGTTTTATCAAAATGCATCCAGAATCTGATCACTACTCACCACCATTCTTCTTTGAGGTTTCTTTTACCTTTTAGAGAGAACTTGCCTAAGACAGATTGATCGATCTATCTATTGTCTATCCACATATTTCTATCTCTATCTGACCATCTGTCTATCTATCATCTATTTATTTAT
>NW_007737037.1:3039-7840 GCF_000696425.1 Galeopterus variegatus
GTCTATCCACATATTTCTATCTCTATCTGACCATCTGTCTATCTATCATCTATTTATTTATCTTTCTATCCAATCAGAGCTGGCTTTCTGCATCCGCCACATGTATAGTCTCAAAGGGTCCCAGATTCAGAAGGACTTACGTTTAGTTTCATGTTCTGCTGTTGCCATCTTCAAATTCTTGATAATTTTATCTTTGAACTTGTATTTTGCAGGTGAAGTCTAGTGGGTGAATGGAGCATGCACATTAGCAGAAGACATAAGTGCGGTACATATGTTTGCTGCCATTCCTTGCCTCCCCGTTCACATACAGCTTTTGTGATCCCCATGAGCACAGAATTCTGGTGGAACCATAATACATTGGAGTTCAGGAGTTCAGCAAGATTCAAAGTGGTATGAGAGAAGCATGTTATGTCTATGACTGACTAAGTGGGGGTTCTGAGAGCCTGAAGAGGCCACTCTTGTTTGAACCAGAACTTGCTTCCAACACAGAAAGAAGGCAATGGGTGGCCAAGGAACCCCATATCCTTTCTTACCTGTGTTGCTTCCCTCCATCAGTCAACTATTTATGCTGAAAATGGTGACACTAAATGGGAAAGAATTGAAAAGATAGGGCAACCCATACTTCTTTTCCCTTCAATCTGCCTGTATTAATCAGTAAGCTGAAGATAGAGAGCAATGATAGAATATGCCCGTATCAAGAAGTGAAATAAAAGTAGCGGGTTAGTGTACATTTCTATCATTCTGGTAAGAATAAAAAACATATGCATGTTCCAATTATAAAATAGGTACTATGTAATTTCAGTGATTCCACATACTCTTTGCATTTAAAACTGGCTTTGTACAACACAAATGTAAACAGCAGTGACACTTATGTTCCTACTTTTTGAACAAGAGCCTTCACATTTCCATTTTGCATTCCATAAATTATATAGCCAGCCATGATAAATATATATGATATGTGTGAGTGTCTGTATATCCATATATATATGAGGGTACGTCAAAAAATTTCATGGAAAGATTTGTATTATCTTTCAATTCTATTTTTCCACAAACTTTTTGAAATGCCCTTGTATATAAAAACGCATACATGCTCATATACACACATGCACACTTAATGTGTACACACACTCACTTACCTTCTTTGCCTTACTCTAGTCCTGGCCTTGCATTGTATGAATATACCATGGTATGTTTATATGTTCTTCTTCTTGATGGATACTGGTTTTTTCTAGTTTCTTTTCTATAATGCATAACTTATTATAAACACATATTTTGTTTTGTTTTTTTGTAAAAATCTAGTAGTTGAATTACGCAGGCATAAGGTAGATATATGTTGAAACTTATAATAACCTGTCAAACATGTATTTAAAGTAGTTATATTACTTTACACTCCCATGAATAATGCATGGGATGTCCAGTTGCTCCATGTAGTTGCCAAGTCTTGGTAGCATTTCTCTATTATTCATTAGCTGTTTTCATGGGTGAGATGTGGCATGCCATTGTGGCTTAATTTGCATTTTTCTGATGACTATTGAGTTTATTGGCATTTGTTGATCTTTTATACAGTGTCTCTTTATGACTTTTGACCATTTTTATGAAATTG
This sequence comes from Galeopterus variegatus, assembly GCF_000696425.1. Classification (NCBI taxonomy): domain Eukaryota; kingdom Metazoa; phylum Chordata; class Mammalia; order Dermoptera; family Cynocephalidae; genus Galeopterus; species Galeopterus variegatus. Next base: position 4,643 of record NW_007737037.1, read on the forward strand.
TTTTCTTCTTAATATAGATTTATAAATGTTCTTTATATATGTTGAATAAAAGTTCTGGTCAAATAAAGGTATTGTGAATATTTTCTTCCAGGTTGGCTTATTGAGTGCTATCTAGGTTAAAAGTTCTTTAGGCATTACAAGATAAATCCAAAGTTTCTTCCCTCAAAAAATTTACAATCACTAGTGCTAAAGAAGAGGTCTGTGGAACATATTTTGAGGATGTTGATAGACACTTTTTGGTCTTTTTTTTTCTTTACTTTGGATAGATGAGTGGACACCTTTCTAATGCTAAGATTCTAAGTTTTAATTATTAATATAACTCTTGATTATGTTTGACATTTACAGACTCTGATCTTCTGGCTTTCAATTTCCACATAGTAATGCAATTTCCATTTTGGACTTCATATACAAACTTAAAACTTTTTTATATCATAATAAATTTTATAGTTATTACATGTGATCTTTTTGCAGTTTTTGTTAGTTTATTTGCATAGTGATGAACCTAAATAAATTAGGATTTCTTGATATCTGCCAAAGATAAGTATATTCAGATCTCTATACTCAGGGTGTTAAATGAAAACAAACTAAATTTTACATTAAAGTTATTTATTTACCTCTAAGGTTACAGATCAGATAAGGATTGTAGGTGCTTAAATCCAACCATCAGTGAAAGAATACCTTACAGTTACCATAGCAGACTTTTTTTTTTCTGGGTATTGCATAACTTCAGCTGACAATGTTACTCAAGAGATGCTTTGCTTCCCAATATGGATATCTGCATAATAAATAGAAAATATTTTTGTTTGTTTCGGAAATCTACTTCATAAAAAATGATATGAGTTGTTCCACTCAAGCTAATTATTAAAGAGGGTTTCAAAAGTGACAATCAAAAACCCTCACAGGAACAAAAGCATTTTTTTTTTTATTAACCACAGGGGAAATGTGCAACAAATAAATTTTGCCATTCAATAAGATGAGAATCCAGAATGTAATTACTAATCCAGAATGTAATGTGGATTGAATTATGTCCCCCCAAAACTAATTGAAGCTTGACTTGTGTCCCCTAAGTTTTATGTATTAGAAACTGTGACTGTTAAGAGGGTGGGAAATCCTATTATGGTACTTGTTAGGTTGGTGAGACAAAGGGATTAAAGGACTCTGAGCTAACATGGCTGTGCTTATGCTAAGCTGATTGTGAGGCCTAATAGTAAATGAAAGGTGGAGACTTGAAGAGGTGATTAGATTGTAGGACCATGCCATAATAAATGGATTAATAATGGCAGTCAGGGGCTTGGTTCTGGGGTCTATAAAAGAAAAGTAAACGGAGGTGTGTGTGTGTCTCTCTCTCTCTTTCTCTCTCTCTCTCTCTCTCTCTCTCTGCTACCACCATCTTGCAATGTGAGACCCCTGGGTCACTGTCATGATGACTAGATGTGTTTCTTGGACTTTGGACTTCCCAACCTCAGAAACTGTGAGCAATAAATTTCATTTTCTTTATAAATTACCCAGTTCCAGGTATTTTGTTATAAGCAACTGAAACAGACTAATACAGAAAATTGGTACCAGAGAAGTGGGGTAATTCTTATAACAAATATTTGAAAATGTGGTAATGGTTTTGGAACTGGGTGTTGAGGGGAGGCCAAAAGAATATGCAGGAACAGACTAGAAAAAGCCTAGAAGCAGGTGAAAGTTTAGAAGACAAGAAAACCAGGCAAAGTTTGGAATGTTTTATAGACTGGTTAATTGGTGTTGACCAGAATGCTTATGGAAATATGTACTGTAAAGACATAAAGACCTAAAGAGGTCTCAGAAATGAGAAGGAGGTTTGAGGAAATTGGGGCAAAGATTAACTTTGTTATGAACTGGCAAGGAACATGGCCATATTGTGTCATAGGACTTTGCCTTAGGACTTTGGACTAAGGCAAAGTCCTAAGGACTTCGTGGAAGTTAAAACTTAAGAGTTGTGAACCAGTTTCTGGTAGAAGAAATTTCTAAGCAGCAAAGCATTTTAAGGAAGCTACATGGCTACTTGTGACACCCTACACTGAGTTATGGCAGCAAAGGCACTACATAAGGAAGGAAAGAAAGACCACAGTAGTGCAGTGGTCTTACAGAGGGAGGGGACATTACTAAGGCTACAAAGTGGAGTGGGGGGGAGAGGGGTTGCGGGATAATTGGGTGGGGACACAGAGTACAAAAGTAATTTCTGGTAAGGGGTATGCCCCCAGTATGAATCTGGCCCTCGCATCATGGGCACAAAGGTTGACATTTAGCTTCATATGTCATGAATATTCTTAATAAATAAATAAATAAAAATTATATAATAATAATTTTTTTTTTAAAGCCAGAATTTAAAAGGGAAGTAGAATGTAAAGATTTGGAAAATTTGTAGTCTGGCCATGTGATGGAGAAGCAGAGAACATTTTCAGAAGAAAAATGGAATGGTGCTAAGAAGGTTAGGACAAAAGAAAGGGATAATCAAGAGAAGGGGAAAAAGGGCCCTGAAGGCATTGCAGAAGCCTCTGGGGCCAACCCTTCTGTTTCAGGCCCAAAGAAGTAGGGAGACAAAACGTCCTTGGGCAACAGGCCTGAGGCACCCTTCCCAGGACCACCTAGGGAAGCTGCTTCCAGCACCAGCACCCCAGCTGCTTTGGCTGCTCAAGCTGTGGCTAAGTGGGCCCCAGATTGTGGCTGGACCTGCAGCTTTGGAAATACAAGCTGGAAGCCTTGCTGGTGCCCACATGGTGTTAGGCCTGTAGGCTAGTAGAATGCCAGGGCTGTGAAGGATTGGGAGCCTCCACCCCCAATTTCAAAGGATGTATGGAAAAGCCTGGGGGCCCAGGAAGAGATCTGTCCAGGGGCAGAGTCACTGCAGATAGCCTTCACTAGAGCAATGACAAGTGGAAACGTGGGGTTAGAGTTGCAGCAGAGAAACCCCAACAGTGCCATGCGTAGTGGAGCTGTGAGAGCGGTATCACCATGGAGACCAAAGACTTGTGGAGCTACTTGTGTGAAATACCAGCCTGTGAGAGCTAAAGCATCAGCTGAGACCAGGAAAGCCATTGGAATGAAGCTGCTTGAGGACTTAGGGACCCAACCCCCACACTAGCAAGCAGTGGACATGGAACATGGACTCCAGGCACATCATTCACCAGCTTAGAGATTTAATGCCTGCCTTGCAGGGTTTTGGACTCATTT
>NW_007737037.1:9437-10437 GCF_000696425.1 Galeopterus variegatus
GGCCCCAACATGGCTTCTGATTATAGGCTAATAAATACATTTATTGCAACTGGATGCTTATATTCACTGAATAGGTCACACGGTTTCTAATTTTGCATCTGCCAAAAGTATCTGGAACTGGCTGCTTATATGTTTTGTATTTGAAAAATCTAAGATATTTTATTTTCCTCAGAAATCACATTTTATATCTAGTGTTTCCTATTTATTGTTTTACCATAGTTTCATTTTGAGATACTCTCTGCATTTCTGTTCAATACTGATTTTGTTTTAGGATATCATACTAGTGAAAAGCTTGAGCTGTAGATTCAAACATCAAGTTCAAATCCTGACTTTTTTACTCTCCAACTTTATAACCTGAATAAGTTAATTAACATCTCTAAGCCTCACTTTCCTCATCCACAAAATAGAGATGTTCTAAATTACGGTGTGAGCATAATGAGTTGAAAAATGGTTTAAAAATTCATTCCCCTAAATTCTTAAAATAAAACATATTAATAAATACTTCTTTACTCAAGAAGAAATTAGAAATGACATTTCTTATGCCTAGAACATAATATAATGGAAATATTATTTATTTGTATATTAAGTAAATAAATATTTATTAAGAGGGGTTTATAACTTGAAATACATTTGTTAGGAAATAAGAAAGAATTAAAACGAGCTAAACATGTAACCTAAGCAGTTAGAAAAACAATGCCAGAGTAAGCACAATTAAATGAGAAGGAAACAAATAATAAGACATAAAGCAAATATCAGCAGAACTAAGAACAAAGAAAAATAGAGAAAATGAGCAAAACTGAAATTGTTCCTTTGAAAAACCTAGTAAATTAAATAAACTAAAATAACCAGTAACAAAACTGATTTTAAAAATGAGAGAATTTTTAAAGTATGTAAAAAAATAAAGAGGATATCAAAATATTAAAATTTAAAAGCATAAAAACTCATTTTAAAATAAAATGAAATTGATACATTTCCGAAAAATGAGAAAGGAAAAAATTTG
>NW_007737037.1:11243-12807 GCF_000696425.1 Galeopterus variegatus
ACTCATTTTAAAATAAAATGAAATTGATACATTTCCGAAAAATGAGAAAGGAAAAAATTTGGTGAAAAAGCACTAGGAAATTTTAGTAGACTTGTATACATTAAAGAAAGGAAATGTTAAAGTTTCCCATCTCTCCCCAAAATACTTCTGCTCAGATATTGTTATTTTTAAAATAATTTTTTTTTCGGGAGGAAAACATTTTATTGATCTCATTGTCCTTCTTTTCAAGAGCCAAGAACTCTGGAACTTGTTAAAATAAAAAGAATCCTCATCATGAATGCAAGTGGAAGAAAACTCCTTGTAAAGAAAAAAACTGATTGCATCATGAAAGGAGAAATCTTTACAGAATTGATTGCTTGAGCATATAATTTCATTCTCGATAAAAAATAATAAATGTAGGTTCTTTTTTTAAAAAAGCGTCCATTGGTTAAATTCAACTTGAAAACAGTTGCCACTCCTTTACGGGCTAAGGCAGTTATTTATACAGTTCATCTCCACTTCCAACGCATTTCCTTTCTCTTTCAGTCCAGTTAACAGGAAAACAGAAAAAGCGATTTTTCCCCCAACTTTTTCTCAATTTCCCCAATTGCCATTTCTGAAAAGTGAAAAATATTTGANTTTCCCCCAACTTTTTCTCAATTTCCCCAATTGCCATTTCTGAAAAGTGAAAAATATTTGATGAGAGGCAAGGGTGGGTAGAAATATCCTTTGCACACAGATTGGTCTCTGCCCCTTTGAGCGCACGTGGGGTCGTGGGGAGGAGAAGTGGGGTGGGCAGGTCCCCAGTGCGCCACTGTTGCTTCGTGCTGATGATGGGGGCGGTGGGGGCAGGTGATGCTTCATCAGGTAGATATTTTGTCCCATCGTTCTCTCCTTTCCTTCCCCTGCCCTGCACCAGAATCTCCATCCTCGCTCCCAGCCTCAGCTTTTCTCAAAAATGTTGGCTCTAGGTGAGCCTGCAACTCTGTTCAGGAGGCAGGAGGGAAGGACGCCCAGGTATTTTTAGAGATGACTTAGTTCAAATCCCATCCCCCTCATCCAAGTTAAAAAAAAAATTAAACAAGTAAAAATAAAAAAGGAAGACTAATTGGCCAACTCATTTTACGGGGCTAATTTAATCTGATTTCAGTATCGAAACAGGAAATATAAGAAAACTATACACCCATCTTATGAATGCAAATGCATAGCTATTAAATAAAATTTAACTATCTTAATTAAATAGTTTATTGGAAAATAAAAATATTCTGAAAATATAGTTTATGCCTAAAATGGAAAGCTATGTTAACGGAAAATCATAGATGTTATAATCAATTTATGATGTCAGTAATTGATAATCAATAGACAGTATTATTCATCACATTGAAGGACCACAGTATAAAAACACAAACATTTCATTAGTTCTGGAAAGTAAGCTAAATAATATTACACAAGCTTTTCATTAAATAACTCAGAAAAATAGTAGTAGAAAGAAACATCTTTAAAAAATATATTCTAAATACCTGAAGACTATACCAAGCATTATACTTATTTGAGCGCATTTAAACATGTTTTCTTTAAAAAAGAA
>NW_007737037.1:13214-39151 GCF_000696425.1 Galeopterus variegatus
CTCAGAAAAATAGTAGTAGAAAGAAACATCTTTAAAGAATATATTCTAAATACCTGAAGACTATACCAAGCATTATACTTATTTGAGCGCATTTAAACATGTTTTCTTTAAAAAAGCAAAGAAAAAAGGTCTATTATCATCAATATTGTTTTACAAAGTTAAATCAATGCCGGTAGAGAAAAAAAAAAGAGCATGAGAAATGAGAGGCAGTGAAAACATGCCTTTATTTGCTGATTACATGATTAGGAAAATAAAAATAAATTTTATATTAAAAAAATCAGTTATTACAATGAATAAAGTACTTCAGCAAGATTGTTGCTTAGCAAGTCAACTTAAATGAGTCAGTAATGTTTCTCTCCAGGACAAATAATCTGAGAGAATCGTAACAGAAAATAGCCACATTTATCAAAACAGTGCCTGAGCATCGACCTTGCAGAGAATGTGTACAGTATTAAAGGGGGGAAAATTAAACTCTATTAAAGAGTATGAGGAGACAATAATTTAAGATTATTAATTTTTATTTTATTTTATTAATTTTTAAGATATGAATTTTCCACAAGTTTATGTGTATATTTTCTGCTGTTTGAATCAAACTTTCAGCTGGAGTTTTGAGAAATAATATAATCATATTAAATTTGTATAAAAACGCATCTGTGATAAATAGGTTAATTTTGAAAAACAGAGTCAACAGTGAGATGCTGCCAGATATTGCCTGAAGATTTGGTGAAGACAATGAGCAGCTGATTTACAAAAAAGTGGAGTTGACTTAAAAGTATATGAAAAAATGCTCAAATTCATTGATAAAGAAAAGCCAAACTATAATGAAATCTTTCTTTACAATCTTATTATGTAGAAGTTAGAAAATTAGATAAAAACATTGGCAAGGATGTGGGGAAATGAGAATGTTTATAAATCTTTATAAATTATTATTATGAGGAACGTAAACTGGAGCAACCATTTGGAAAGAAATCTGTCTGTACGTAATGGAACTTTCAGCTGGAGTTTTGAGAAATAATATAATCATATTAAATTTGTATAAAAACGCATCTGTGATAAATAGGTTAATTTTGAAAAACATAGTCAACAGTGAGATGCTGCCAGATATTGGCTGAAGATTTGGTGAAGACAATGAGCAGCTGATTTACAAAAAAGTGGAGTTGACTTAAAAGTATATGAAAAAATGCTCAAATTCATTGATAAAGAAAAGCCAAACTATAATGAAATCTTTCTTTACAATCTTATTATGTAGAAGTTAGAAAATTAGATAAAAACATTGGCAAGGATGTGGGGAAATGAGAATGTTTATAAATCTTTATAAATTATTATTATGAGGAACGTAAACTGGAGCAACCATTTGGAAAGAAATCTGTCTGTACGTAATGAATATAGGTGTCTTTTTTTGTGTCCCTGAGAAACAAGTTTTAGGTGTATATCCCAAAGAAAATTTTGTACAGAGGACAAAGGGGACATGTTGAAAATAATGTAAGGGAAATGAGTAAAGATATGTGGTTGTAGATACTGTAAGTTATTATGCATCATTTGGAAGCAACAAAACAAGTTGTTCAAACAGTATTCAATGCTGTTAGGACCTTTCGAGAGCCAGAGTTGCTTTAACTGAGGTCCCTGTTAGGAAATGAATTGTAGACTCTCAAACAAAAAGATTCTCCATGAGAAAAGAGGGTGTCTGGTCTGGTGAAGCTGATCCTAACTTTGATAGATTCATCAGATATGGAGAAAGGGCTAATTTTGACAGATTCTATATTGAATTCCTTCCTTGCAGAGAGGAAATACTTTGAATTCAATGGACAAACGTTTGAGCATAGTAAAAACCTGAAGCCCCACTGAAAAGACAACATGGAACAACCTTGGCAGAATGTTACACTGAAGGCCTATAAACCCACTAGGGCCCTGGAGGAGACCTTGATAAGCAAGGATGTTATCTCTGCTATGGCCAGGATGCATCATGTAAGCTCTTTGGACTGAATCAACTCTGGGAACATTGGAGAATGGTTGGCTGTGAGCGAACCAAGCAATACTAAGTGGCCTCATGAATGCTTAAGTGCTTTCTTTTTTAAAGATAAAATTTTTTTAAAATAAAGGATAAACCTATATGCAACTTAAATATATGTTGCAAGTAAGATATTCATAACAGTTAAACAAGCAATTGGGTCCTTTTCCTCTCCTCCTTCTCCTCTCTTCCTACCTCTGAATTTTTGAGCCAATCATTTTCCTGTTTTACAGTTATGCTGGCAAATTTAGAGCTAAATTTATGGGTCATCCACCACCGGAGTCTGGTTGTTCATTATTTTAGCTTTATACTAACATTATTTTATTTAATTATTTTAATTCATCTTCCCACATAGCTTTATTTATTTTTATTGAAACATAATTGATTATACATATTTGTGGGGTACAGAGTTGAATCTGTACACCTGTGTACAATGTGTGATGATCAAATCAGAATAATTAGCATGTTCATCATTACAAAACATAAACGTTCCTTGTGTCCATTAACCAATTTCTCCCTAACCGTCTCCTCCTCTCATCACCACAGTTCTGTTCTCTGCTTCTGAAAGTTCAATATCTTTTCTTTTCTTTTCTTTCTCTTCCTTCCTTCCTTCCTTTCTTAGCTCCCACTTATAAGTGAATGTAGGTGGTATTTCTCTTTCTGCACCTGGCATTTTTTTAATATTTATTTTTATTTTCTGAAACATAATTGATTATACGTATCTGTGGGGTACAGTATTGAATATTGACATATGTGGATTACATGATGATCAAATCGGGATTGTTAGTACACCCAGCATTACACAATGTAATCATTTTTTGTGGCTCTTTATCAATTTCTCACTAACCCCCACCCTTTGCCCTTTCCCACCTCACTTCTGTTCTCTCCTTTTGAAAGTTCAATGAATTATTGTGATTGTTGTATCTTTCTTTTTCTATTTATTTGTTCATTTTTTATCTCCCATTTATGAGTGAGGACATGCAGTATTTCTCCTTCCAGGCCTGGCTTATTTCACTTAACATAATTTTCTCTAAGTCCATCCATGTTGCTGCAAATGGTAGAAATTCATTCTTTTTTATGGCTGACTAGTATTCCATTGTGTGTGTGTATATATATATGTACATATTTTCCTTATCCAGTTGCCCAACAATGGACATTTAGGTTAGTTCCAACTTTTGGCTTTTGTGAATAGAGCTGCCATAAACATGTGGGTACATGTTTATCCCTTCTACATGATGATTTCCATTCCTTTGGGTACAAACCCAGCAGTGGGATTGCTGGATCTTATGACAGTCCTATCTGCAGTTTTTCGAGGAACCTCCATACTGTTTTCCACAATGGCTGCATTAACTTACAGGCCCCCCAACAGTGTAGAAGGGCTCCTCATTCTCCACATGCTCACCAGCATTTGTTATTCTGTCTTTTTGACAATAGCAAGTCTAACTGGGGCAAGATGATATCTCAATGTGGTTTTGACTTGCATTTCCCTGATGCTTAGCAATGCTGAGCATTTCTCCATGTGTTTGTTAGCCATTTGTATGTCTTCCTTTGAGAAACATCTATTCAGCTCCTTTACCCATTTTTTAATTGGGTTACTTGGTTTTTTACTGTTAATTTGTTTGAGTTCCTTATATATTCTAGATATTAATCCCTTGTCAGATGCATAGTTTGCAAATATTTTATCCCATTCTGTAGCTTGTCTTTTTGCTCTGCTAATTGTTTTGTTTTTGTTTTTGTTTTGTTTTTGCTTTGCAGAAGTCTTCTGGTTACATATAATCCCATTAGTTTATTCTTTCTTTTGTTACCTGTGTTTTGGGGGTCTTATATTCATAAACTCTTTGTCCACTCGTACTTCCTGAAGTGTTTCCCTTGTATCTTCTCTTAGGTTTTATAGTTTCAGATCTTATATTTAAGTCTTTACCATTTTGAGTTGATTTCGGTATATGGCAAGAGGTATGGGTCTAGTTTTATTCTTCTACACATGGATGTCTAGTTTTCTCAGCAACATTTATTGAAGAGGCAGTCTTTCCCCCAATGTGTGTTCTTGTTGCCTTTGTCAAAGATCAGTTGGCTGTAAGAATGTAGGCTGATTTCTGGTTTTTCTGTTCTGTTCCATTGGTCTGAGTGTCTGCTTTTATGCCAGCACCATCCATGCTGTTTTGGTTACTATATAGCTTTGTAGTATAATTTGAAGTCACATAATGTTATGCCTCTGGCCTTATTTATTTAGTTAGTTATCTTTGCTCAGGACTGCTTTGGCTATTTGGGGTCTTTTTTTTTTTCAAATGAATGTTATGATTATTTTTTTCTATATCTGTGAAGAATGTCATTGTTATTTTGATGAGGATTGCATTGAATCTGTAGATAGCTTTGGATAGTATGGACGTTTTCACAGTGTTAATTCTTCCAGTCCATGAGCATGGAATGTCTTTCCATCTTTTTTTGTGCTCTTTAATTTTTTCAGTAGTGATTTATAGTTCTCATTGTAGAGATCTTTCATCTCATTGGTTAAATTGATTCCTAGGTGTTTTATTCTTTTGGTGAGTATTTTAAACAGGCTTGCTTTCTTGATTTCTTTTTCTGCTAGTACATTATTGGAGTATAAACATGCTACTGAATTTTACGTATTGATTTTGTATCCTGCAACTTTACCGAAATTGTTTATTAGCTTGAAGTGTTTTTCTGTAGAGTCTTTAGGTTTTTCTATATATAAGATCATGTCATCTGCAAACCGGGACAGTTTAACTTTGTCTTTTCCAATCTGAATGCTCTTCATTTCTTTCTGCTGCCTAATTGCTCTGGCTAGTACTTCCAATACTATGTTAAATAGTAGTGGTGAAAATGGGCATCCTTGTCTTGTTCCCATTCTAGGATGTTGTATAGGCTTTTATTGTGTTGAGATACATTCCTTCTATGTGTCATTTTCTGAGAGTCATTATCATAAAGGGTTATTGAATTTTGTCAAATGCTTTTTCTGCATCTGTTGAGATAACCACATGGTTTTCATCCTTGGTTTTGTTCATGTGGTGTATCACATTCACTGACTTGCGTATATTGAACCATCCTTGCATCCCTGAGATGAAACCCACTTGATCATGGTGCATAATTTTTTTTGATGTATTGCCATATTCTGTTTGCTAGTATTTTATTGAGGATTTTGCATCTATATTCATTAGAGATATTGGCCTGTAGTTTTCTTTTTTTGTTGTATCTCTGTCTGGTTTTGGTATCAGGTTGATGCTGGCCTCATAGAACGAGTTTGGGAGAATGACCTCTGTTCAATTTTTTGGAATAGTTTGAAGAGAATTGTCATTAATATCTCTTCAGAGATTTGGTAGAATTCAGCAGTAAAGCCATCTGGTCCTGGGCTTTTCTTTGTTTGGAGACTGCTGATTACTGCTTCAATTTTGTTGCTTTTTATTGGTCTTTTCATGTTTTCTATTTCTTATAGGTTCAATCTTGGTAGTTTGTATGTGTCCAGAAATTTATCCATTTCCTCCAGGTTTTCAAATTTGTTGGCATATAGTTGTTTATGTTAGTCTCTAATGATTCTCTGTATTGCTGTGTAATCAGTTGGCATATCTCCTTTTTCATTTCTGATTTTTGTTAGTTTGATCTTCTGTAGTCTTTTTTTAGTTGACCTAGCTAATGGTTTTTCTATTTTATCTTCTCAAAGAACCAACTTTTTGTTTCATTGATCTTTTGTATCATTTGGGGGTCTCTATTTCATTTAGCTCTGTTCTGATCTTAATTACTTCTTTCTGTCCAATAATTCTGTCATTTGGTTGTTCTTGTTTTTCTAGTTCTTTAGGTATAGCATTAGGTTGTTTATTTGAAATCTTTCTGTTCTTTTGATGTGAGCATCTATTGCAATAAACTTCCCTCTTAGTACTGCTTTTGCAGTATCCCACATGTTTTGGTATGATGTTTCTTTACTTTCATTAGTTTCAAGATATTTTTTGATTTTCTGTATAATTTGCTCTTGGACTCATAGGTTGTTCAGGAGCATTTTGCTTAATTTCCATTCATTTGTATAGTTTCCAGAGTTTTGTTTGTTATTGATTTCTAGTTTTAATCTGTTGTGGTCTAAAAAGATATTTGAAATTTAATTTTTTAAAATTTGCTGAGACTGTGACCTAACGTGGTGTATCCTGGAGAATGTTCCATATGCTGATGAGAAGAATGTTTTCTGTAGTTGTTGTGTGAAATGTTCTGTAGATATCTGCCAGGTTCAGTTTGTCTAAAGTATAGTTTAATTTTGGTGTTTCTCTGTTATTTTTATTTTGTTTGTTTGTTTGTTTGTTTGTTTCTCTGTTGATTTATTCCCTAGATGATCTGTTTAGTGCTGAGAGTGGGATGTTCAGGTCCCTAACTACAATTGTATTGGGGTCTATCTCTTTGTTTGGGTCTACTAGTGTTTGTTTTATGTATCTGGGTGCTCCAGTGTTGGGTGTGTGTATATATATATATATATATATATATATATATATATATATATATGTCTATTATGTCTTCTTGCTGGGTTACTCCCTTTAATAGTGGCCTTCTCTATCTCTTTTTATGGTTGTTGCTTTAGAGTCTATTTTATCCAGTATAGAAATAGCTAGTCATGCTTGTTTTTGGTTTCCATTTGCATGATATATCTTTTTCCATCCCTTCACTATTAGTCTGTGTGTGTCTTTACAGGTGAAGTGAGTTTCTTGAAGACAGCATGTAGTTGGGTCTAGCTTTTGAATTCTATGAGTCAGTCTATGTCTTTTGAGTAGAGAATTTAATCTATTTACATTTAGGGTTGTTATTAAAAGGTATTGCCTTACTCCAGGCATTTTATAGATTTTCATTTGGATATTTTAAATACCTTTTGTTCCTTTCTTCTCCTTTTATTATTTGTCTTCAGTGTTTGTTGGTTTTTTGAGGTGGTAAGATAAGGTTTCTTTCTTTTTCTCATTTGCATTTTTGTTCTACCAGTGGGTTTTGTTCTTTTTTGTATATTCATGGTAGTGGTTATCATTTTTCAGAGTCCAAGTGCAGGATACTCTTGAGGTGGCGAACTCCCATAATTTTTGTTTGGGGAATACACTATTTCTCCCTCATTTCTGTAGCATAGCATTGCTGGGTATAGAATTCTTGGCTGGCAGTTTTGCTTTTTTAGTATTTTGAATATATCATCTCATTCTCTTCTGGCCTATAGAGTTTCTGTTGACAAGTCACCAGTTAATCTGATGGGGACTCCCTTATAGGTGACTTGATGCTTTTCTCTTGCGTTTTTGAAGATTTTCTCTTTGTCTTTGAGCTTTGCAAATTTGTCTATAATGTGTCTCAGAGAGGACCTTTTTAGATTGAATCTCTTTGGGGATCTTTGAGCCTCCTGGATCTGAAAGTCCAAATCTATCCCTATACCTGAGAAGTTTACTGCTATTATTTCATTGTATTTGGGTATCCTGGGTTTCTGCACTCTTGGGGGTTCTGCATGTGTCTCTCCCTGAATCAAGGCATTCTCCTGAGCTGTGCAAGTACCTGGCTCCCACAGGCTTACTACTGTGTGTGGTTGTGCAACTCCCCCTGTGGGTTTGGCCACTGAATCACAGGTCTGCACTTGCTCACCTCTTTCCTGGGCTCCACTGGTGACTCTTGTTGATGCTCTTGAGTGGCCAATGGGCCACCTATAAGGTGATGGTGGCTGCTGCTGTGGGTGTGGTGGTGGCTGTGGCATGCCACTCTCCTGGCACCAATGTCTACAGCAGTGGAGGGGGCTGAGGTTCATAGCTGAAGAGGTCTCTAGGCACATTGCTGCTGTTGGTCAGGCGGGTGGGGAACTGCTCATGGCTGGTGAGGTCCTCAGGTGCCCTGCTCTCCCACCTAGCTTTTAAAAAATATGTCAACTACTAATTTGTGATATGTTCTTGTATGTATTTTATATTTCTCCCCAAATTGCCTTAAACCTTGTCTGGAGCAAGGCAGAGCATAAGTGAAGACATAGGTAAACAAGCAAGCAAATAAATAAATGTATTAGGATCTAAAGAGAAAAATTAAAACCACTTTAAGCATGTTCTCACTTATATGTGTGAGCTAATGAAAATAAATAAATAAATAAACAAGATACAACAATCACAATAATTTGTTGATTTTTTTAGGAGAAGAGAGCAGAACTGAGGTTGCTGGGGGGTATAAAGAGGGAGAGGGATGGGGAAAGGGCCACAGAAATCGATTACATTGTATAACGACAAATGGAAAAATAAAAAATAAATAAAATTAAATAAAGCACCAATCACACACACAAAAAGAACTTCCAACAGAGAGGTGTTACTGTTAGGAATTGGTGATATAGTTGATAAAGATAACAAAGAGAATGGGAGTTAACTCAGATATTAGGAATGGTAGAAAGTCATCACCACAAGCAGGCTATTGAGATAAAGGAAGTAGGATGATATCAGAGGACAGAGACCAGGACCATCTGATGGAGGCTGGAATCCAATGGACCTTTCTAGTGGAAGGTAGAGTCATGGAGGTTATGGAGAGCTGATGGAGTAGCTGAGGCAGGGACAGGGGCAGATGTATTCTGGCTTCTCCTGGTCTCTTATCAGCTGGCCCCAGTGAATCCTGGGAAAATCAACCTGCAGAACTTGTCAGTCTGTGATACAAAGCAGACAATGGGAGGGTCAAGGAATGAATCTGAGGACAAACAGGCCAGGACCATCTCAGTCATTTGATAAATAACCTCTTCAAAATTTCCAGTTTTCCTTTTTGCCTTGGTCTCTTATGTAGAAGAAAACCCACAATGATAAAACAGTCCCTGACACTTGACAGACAACAAGATGACAAGAGAAATTCCCTCTGTATTTTGTGTGGAGTATGCATAAAGCAAATGTACTTCACAGGGCCTGGTATTCCAAAGCCTTGGAGTTTCAAATACTGACCTTGCAAAGGACAGGAAATTTTCCCCACGTTATAGTCTCTGTTGTAAGATAAAGAAGTGTAACACAGCAAGGTTGCTGGCTCAAAGACAGACATGTTACTGATTGATGTATAAAGATACTGGGAAATTGCTGTAAGAAGAGAATGTTTGCTAAAATCAAGCTTTCGTTAGTGGTTAGACTTAATGGCATTATAGAATGTCACCTTGCTTGTTTTACTGAATGTTGCCAGACCAGCTTCTATTGTTAAAGTTGTTAAACTGTACTTAACAAAAACTCCACCTATGTTCTCTTCCTCTAACTTCCTGGTCTGAGAATAAATGCAGGAAGAGAACCCCAATTTGTGGTTAATTTCCCAAATGGAAGGAATGCCTCATGTAAAGTAAGGCAAATCATAACTAAAGCCAAAATGTTTCATTATTTTAGTTATACTAAGTTTCCATTTATATTGTCAGAGCTAGGGCTCAGATCCTCCAAACCCATTGTACAGACTGGGTCACTAGACCCCTCACATGCAGGTCCACGCTGGGTAACTGGGAAAGTTTCCAGGAGCTGTTGGCAGATGACATGAGCTCAGTCCTCAGCTTCCTCAGTGGCAGCAGCTTACAGGTCTGGCAGTGGCAGTGGCCTTGCAGAGGGTCCCAGGGACACTAGCAGCAGCAGCCTCCAGCAGCAGTAGTGGCTTCCCCATGCTCCCCCCATGGGGGGCGGCATCCTGTTGATGAGAGGTGCCGTGGATCAGAGCCACTCACTCATCCTTATACTTAAGTCCATAACCCAGGACACCTAGGTGCACATATGCAATTACACTAGATGATAACCAAGGAACCTGAGTGCATATGCCTATTTACATCAAATGCTCGGCAAGATTCTGAACATTTGAGGGGCCCTGACCATTTTTCCTATATTTTCCCAATACCTCATTTTTGAGGGTTCCAGGAGATTAACCCCCTTTCAGGGCTTCTCACTGCTCAGAAGAGATGGGCTTTGAGTAATCTTTGGTGTCTCTGTCACCCAGGGAAAAGGGGGTGACAAATCTGTGGGAGGAAAGCAACAATTTTGCCTAGTATCTGTAGACTGCCTTAAAAGTAAATCACAGATTTTCTCATATGCAGTATAATTCATTCTTGTAATTTATTGTAAGTTAGAAATTAAATATTTTAATTTTTTAAATGACAAAGATTAATGTTGGGTAAAGATTCAATTTACTGAAATTATATGTTATAATATTTTTTATTTTTCCCCTATCAAGAAGAAATGCTAGGAAAACATACTAAAAGAGGAACAGAAACTACTACATTTAAGGGCACTTTTGTTTCATAAAATTGTAGCCATTTTGTTCTCAAATATCTGATGTGTCAATGTGTATCATATGGGAGTAGTCTGTGGTTCTCTGAGGCCCCTTGACTAAGTGACAGATTGTAACAGCATGCTGTCATACAGATTTTTTTTAGGGAACTTTGGATGATTTTTCACAGCCAGTTGGGTAAAATGTGCTGTTAACATCATCATTCTATAGAAAAATATAAAATGTTATGGTTGTTTAAATAATATAATTTTTTTCATAAAATATGAAAACAAAATTATACAAAACAGAAAATATCAACTATCACTACAAAGATTAATATATAGCATTTAATTAGAGTTCCTAATTGGGATCAAATATTATATGTGGTATGTGGTTTTATAATACTTGGAACACTGCAGGTCTTGGGAAAAATATTTTTAAAGTTTTATAGAATGGAGATGTTATATTTCTTTATGGTTTGTTGATCACAGTCGCTCATAGAAAAACATGAATTTTTTACTTTCAAATATGTAGTTGACTCCTGTGTTGGAATGTCCTTGACCTATAAGGTCAAAGCTGCGTCATAAGTGTCATGATTCCTATAACATCAGCTTCTTGTTAGCAACTTATGAAACCTTTCCCTGAATAGCCCAGCAGGCTGCCTTCAATGTTTCTGTCTTGAAGGCATGAATAGAAGCTTTATTAAAAGGAATAAAAATCAATAAACATTATATGTTCGACACCAAGCAAATTGCAGTCCCACTGTAGTTCAGGGTCTGACATCAAGCGTTCTCCAAAGCCAGAGTCCCTGGATGAGGAATTCTTTTCACTCCAGGTTTCGTACTTCTTTAACTGTGGGAGTGAGTAGGAAGGCATGGGAATTTCTGTATTAGTCTGCTCAGGCTGCCATAACGAAATACCACAAACTGGGTGACTTAAACAATAGACATTTATTTTCTTATAATTCTGGAGGCTAAAAGTTCAAGATCAAGATGTTGTCATAGTGAGTTTCTGGTGAGCCTTTTCTTCCTGGCTTATACATAGATAGCTGCCTTTTTTCTGTGTCCTCACATGACCTTTTCTGTGTGCATGCATGATGGGATGGGGGAAGAGAGAGGAAAAGACAGAGAGAGAGCATCCTATTGTCTTCTTAGAAGGACACTAGTCCTGTAGGATTGGGGCCCCACCCTTATGCCTTCATTTAACATTAGTTATCTCCTTAAAGTCTCTATCTCCAAATATAGTTACATTGGGGATTAGGACTTTAATAAATGAATTTTGAGGGGAGACAATAGATTTCCTAACAGTATCCAAATTGCTATAAATAAGCAGTGACTGCAGGCCCTCTGATATAGAATCATGCTAATTGAAGAGAGCATGCATCAAATGCAGCTTGACTCAGCAAGAAGATTTGAGAGCTGGAGAGGAAGAATCACCCTGTTTAGATTACATTGGCTTTATTAGAACCCACCCTGACCCTACCAGCTAGTCCTGGGTGTTTATCATGGAGAAAAAGAGAAGCCATTTATCTGTAAATCCAAACTGAATCATAGTAGCCCAATGGCCAAGAAACCCTACTATGATATGTGTACAAAAGAGCCCACATAGAAAAGGTAAGTTGTCTCCCTATCATTTTGCAGAGCATCTCAGAGAGGCCTGAGTTGGGCAGTCTGTGGTGATGGCATCAGTGGTTGGGTAACAGTCTTAGAAAATCAAGGAGAGAATGTCCCAGAAAAGCACATTAAAAAGAGCAGCTGCTTGAGTGTGGCTTTTGACAGCAGTTATGGAGCAATACCATGCAGGTTGTATAGGCAGTGTTCTGAGCAGATCTCTAGGGTTATGATCCAGATGCTAGTAGCATTGGCATTGCGGTCACTGCTTCAATAACTTGCAGGTGATATCAGCTCATGGAAAGGCACACAGATGTGAATTGGTTTGATTTGTGAGTATGGTATTGTCAAGAACCATGAAGGGTCTGAGATTTTACACTGCCTGTGAGCTAATAAGTTAGTTTACACAGTTTCATGAATGTTGGTAGAAGACATGAGACTCCTGGGTCAGAAACAAAAGACTTTGCTACTCATAGCACTGAAGTCATCATGAGTTCATGGTCACATCTGTTCCTCTTGCCCCCCACATCCCACAGGGTGAAGCAGAGTGGCCAAGGTAGATGAGGTGCAGCCAGTGAGTTTGCATCACAGATGAGTACTTCTGTTCTTATGAACCCCAATCTTTTAAAGGGGGCTCCTAGCAAACCCATCAGAACTTTGCCCTGGAGAGAGACACTATTATCCTAATTAGTAAACATATCTACCCTCTATCTTGGAGGAAGATACTGTCTTTATCTTCCAAGGCTTTTGCTGTACAAGCATCCTTGATGATATTCTGGAACATACTGTCCAGGCCTTTTGCTCAGAAGACATGCAGAAATGGGAGAGACAAGGATAACTGTTTTCCAGTACACTCTGGGGACTGGCTGAGTTATGGGTAGGAGGGGCTGGGCATAAGAGTACGATCTCATATATAGCCATAAACTTGAGGTTACTGGCTTACGCTCATAAAGGCAGATGTGCAAAGAATTTTTAAAATATTTTTATCCCCTTGAAGTAACACTATTTTTTTTTCCCTCTTAACATAGAATCAGTTTCAAATAGAAAATATTTTCTGCACAGAAATCTATGGAAGAAAATGAGGGAATAGATGGATAATTAATAGAGGGTGTTCTTTTTGTCCTTTGAGCAATTAATATGCCCAGTGACTGAAGAGAGATTGTGCAACCAAAAATGACAGTTTGAAAAAAAATTTCAACTAGAAGATGAATTTTCTAGTACTAAGTTTTTTTCTTGCCATGAGAACTGCTGGGAGGGAAGGAAAATGCAGGTACTTGGCCTCAGAGCCCTTGTTAAAATTACACCTGGGAGTGGGAGACTGGTAACAAAGACTCAAATGCAAAGTTTCCACAGGCATTTGAGATGTCAAAGAAGAACAGTAAATCCCCCTTTGAGACAGATTGTTCTTTTATTTGTGAAAAAGAAAACAAGAAGGAAACGAAACACTTCCATAAGTCTCTGGTTACGATCAAGTAAAAGCAATTATTTGGTGCAAAACGATGCGTGGTGAAAATGTCTTGACCTGCTAATAAATTATTTTTAAGGTAAGTTGATTTTTTTTTTTTTTTGGTTTTAAGAGATTTGAGGGTTATTTTGGAAGGATCAGGAAGACAAGAGTCTGAGAAACCTAGAAATGGGAAACAAGATGAAGAGGAGATAATACTTCCGTTTTGAGAGTGAATCAGGAAGTTAGGGCTGAATGGAAAGAGGGCCTGTGGGAGAATCCTTTGAAGGTGTATACAAGGGATATGAAGAACAACATTTCATAGTACCCATTTTTTTAAAAGAGCTTTATTGAGGCATAATTTAAGTTTAGTAAAATCCCCTTTTTGCTGGATAGTTCTATAAACATTTTGCTGGATAGTTCTATAAACTTTTTGCTGGATACTTTTATTAAAAGAGCTTTATTGAGGCATAATTTAAGTTTAGTAAAATCCCCTTTTTACTGGATAGTTCTATAAACATTTTGCTGGATAGTTCTATAAACTTTTTGCTGGATACTTTTATAAACTTTTTGCTGGATACTTCTATAAATTTTGATAGATATAGAGTCAGGTAAGCACCAACACAATCAAAGTTGAGGTTTCCTTTACTCCGTAAACTTTCCTCATGCCCCTTTGTAATTTGTTCCTTCCCCTCCTCTCTGCCCCTGGCAACACTGATCTGTCTTCGGTTTTGCCTTTTCTATACAGTTTTGCTTAAAATATGAAGGGGATCATACCTTTTGAGTCTGGCTTCTTTTACTTAACATAATGCATTTGAGGTTCATCTATGTGGTTGTTTGTGTTGATAGTTTATTCCTTTTTAATCTAGCATCTACTTTTTGGTTGTGTTCTGTTTTCATGCCACCGTTGCTGTCAGCAGCTTTCCACCTTATCCCCCAAATCTTAAATTTCAATTAAAGGGTAAGTTTAGTTTTACTCTTGTGATTGCTCTGCACGGAGAAGTAGGCATAATTTTGTTCGTGTTTTGTGGTTGTAGCAAACTGGAGTAAATTGACAGAGTGTGGTGGAAGATGGTTAAAGGGTTGTTGAGAAAATATTGCCGGGAGAGGTATGAGAAAAGAATCATCAACATTCTCTTCCCCAGCCCAATCTTTATGTGTTTTCAGGGCAGAGCTCTAATTCCTGTAACAACATAGGATCCAGCTTGAGCTATTTTATTTGGACATTAAAGAAAAGATTAATTTCAGTATCTATAAAACATGGGGTCTCTCTAATTATTGAAGATTTCTTAAAATTGAAAAATAACACCCCAAATGAAATCCAAAGCATGACATTAATCTCTGTCATATGAAAAAAAAGAAACATAGAAATGTCGTCTAAATTTTATTTCTGCTTTTGTTTAATACTAACACTAAAACATGACTATTATAGTTCTAAGAAAATGTGATATTAAATGATGGTTCAAAACTTCTTATAGAAAATTATTTCTGGGCCGGCCCAGTGGTGCACTGGAGAGTGCGCTGCTTGGGAGCACGGCGGCGCTCCCGCCGAGGGTTCGGATCCCATGTGGAGACCGGTTCCCGCTCACTGGCTGAGCGTGGTGCGGGCGCAATACCGAGGGTTGCGATCCCGTTGCCGGTCAGTAAAAAAGACAAAAAAAAAAAAGGAGAAAATCATTTCTACTTATATATGAAAATTTAACACAAAGAAAAGGAGCGCATACTAAGATCTCCAGTAGGAAAAATGAAAAAATATTAAGAAGAAACTCATCTAAGAGATTTTATAAATTATCTCATGCATCTCACAAGTTTGACATCCCTTCATGTTAGCTAAAAGGAAAAATATATGTTGTATTAAAGTCTTGAAAAGGACCATAGAGCAGTCAAATTTGAGGAAACATTTTGCTTATTTCTATGACATAAGCATATTTAACAAAAGTAGTGTTCCTTTAGGATGTAAATGAATGAATGTGACTTGCCAATTCATACTTCAGTACCAGTTGAAGATTTGAGAACAGACGAGTGATTAACTAATCTGCAAAATATTATAAAATAGAAGTCCTAATTCTGAAATATTCGTTTTTAAAACGAGTTACAAAAAAAATCTAGTTTCTTATTATAGAGTTGATATCTTGTAAATAGTTTGAAATGGATAAGATTTTCCTACAATGACAAATGTTTCTATCATTTTAGAATATTTTATAAAAATGACATCATACTGTTGATAAACGACTGCCAGAAACAAAGCGTTAATTTTTTAATCAATGCATGCCTTACAAAAATAAATTAAAGCAATCACTCATGGTAACATCGATCACTTAAAATAAAGTTGTAAAGGATCTTTGTTTTTACGTTTACATTTGATTAAAAAATAAAAATCTATTCCCCAGATGCCACTCTGTTGCTTTTAAACCAGAATGATATATTGATTCAACTGCTTAATTTTTAAAACATTTTCTTCTTGAGAAATTAGTCTTCTCTCAACTTTTCTACTGTACACAGTTAGAATTCAAACCATTCCACCTAAGAGGAGTAGCTTCCATCTTTTATTCTATGGTCTTTTGCTGTGAGAAAAGCTGCAGCTTGTTTTTCCTTGCAACTATTTCCTTCCAAATAATCCCTTTCCTTATGTGTGTAATACTGAGAGTAACCATTATATTTCAATTGTATTTTTTTCAAACTATTTTATGTTCTGCTACATTTGTTTTCTTTAAAGGCCGAGTAGCATACTCATTAACCATATGCTTTTCTTTGTTCCACATGGTAGTCTTAACTCAGTTTAGGCAGAGGATTTACTTTGAGATACTTTTTCCCAAAGCAGGCTTACATTTTATTTGATCACGCTATGCTCTTTCACACAAGTCCCACATGACTATGATGAATCATTTGCTGGTGTTCTGCTCAGGGTTCAAAGTGAAAATAGAAGTGGAGGTTAATTTCCAATGGAAGATCAACACTACGCCCTGTTAACAGTATCTTCTATCAATATTTTTTAACAAACATTGTTTGACAAATGTTCACTAAAAATTTGAGTGTTTTTCAAATTCCAGGCAGATACTAGACTGTTTTGTATGTACCATTGATTTAATCTCTCAGAACCCCAAATGATTATCCCCATTTTACAAATAAACAACCTCAAGTTCCCACAGTTAAGAAGTAGCAGATTCTGGATTCATCTGTGTCAGTTGATTTTGAGCCTGTCTTATAAAGCTCGGGCAACACTGACTTCTCAGAAATAGTAAATATAAATAGTAAAAATGCATTACCTTTCTATAACATTTGTCATTTAAAAAGTAATAAAAGCAAACTGCAGACAATAATACTTTGACAAAATTGATTCTATTGAATAATTCTCATTCTTTTTCACCTTTGGCTTTTACTTCTTTTTTTCTTAACCTCCTTGTGATTTCAGTAAACCAAGGTCCTGCTTTGTTTTATTTTAAAAGTTTCTGTTAATATAATAAAAATGTTTAGAAAATATCCTATTAGCCATGGGCTGAACACGTCCATGCCACATAATTATGGAAGGAAGAGATGGTAGAGAGATTACTCCATTTTTACCTATCCAGATCTTTAGTTCAGTCTAAGTGAATGCTGATGATGATCAAGATCTATGAAAATTAGACCAGACAAATATATTGGGCAAATCCCATTTGGCTAAATTATTATATCCAGGTTATTAGATTCACTAAGCCTCAGTTACATCATTTATAAAGGGAAGCTGAAATTTATTGTTATACAGGCTTGTGAGAGGATTAAATGAGATGATGTAGGAAAAGCTCCTTGCAGGTATGGAAACCAAGTAATTGTTTTTATGCGCCCCTACACTGCACTTCCTGCCCACTGTACTTCAAATGAGCTGGGTGCTTTCAGCATAATGCACAACATACTTGTCAGCCCATAGCAGCAAACCATGAACCAGCCTTCCCTGCCCCAACTTCTCTCCTGCAGCTGACCTCCTCTCACTCTGATCTCATTGGCTTGGCTTTGAACTTCTGCTTACCTTGGCGTTTTGACTTTTTTGTGTGACTATTTTTTTTTTTCATTTTTTAAAGATAAATATTTATTGAGTACTTTTCATATGCTTGGGTCTGAGTATACAACAGTGAGAAACTTAGACATGTTTCCTTCCCTTGGGAAGCTCACAGTTAACAAGAAAGGCAGATGAGCAAAGACAGAATTACACTGTAATGAGATCACTGTTGGGTTAGTAACACACAAAAGAATCTCCAGGGCAGGTAACCCAGTTGAGTTCAGGAAAGACCACTTCGTTAAAGTGAGTTTTGAGATGATGCTGTAAGGAAAATATTTGTTGCTTCTCAAAAAGTAAGACCAGACTGTTCCAGGCAGAGAACAGCATATGTGAAGGCCACAGGTGATCGGGCTTTCAGTGAGCTGGAAGACCACCCAAACATCTGGAGTACAATGAGCAGAGAACACGGAATCAGATGAGGTCAGGAGCGTAAGCAATACTAGACTGCATAGAACCGTACTTTCACTATTCTGGGATAGTATTCTATTCATCTATCAATATTACAATATTTTCTTACGGCCATACCATGGATCTCTTATGCATTTAGCAGATGGGAAGGAGAAAAGTTTTAAATGGTTGGTTGTATTTGACAAAGCTTTTTAAAAACTTTCAATGTTAATTTAAATCCAATTTTTTATTATACTTTTCCATTTCCATAATATCTCCTGTGTGTGACAATTTTTATAACTATTGGCTTTTCATAATTGATTTTACTGTGACTCCATGTCATCCCAAGTGCTCCCTGGTGGGAACCTCAACCTCCTTATTCTTCCACTTCGAATTTGGCTCCGTGGATCCCAAATCTATCCCTAAAAACATGGTCCACTCCCTAGGTAGAGCACTCCAAGCATGCATCCATTGCCCATGAGGGAAACACTTAGATATCTCTCCATTTATGTCACCTGTTTGGTGTATTTTAACACTCCAAAAAAAAAAAAAAAGCTTATCTTGATTTACAGTAATTTTGAATATATAGTTGTGTATAGTTTCCTGTACACATGTAACTTATTACAGCCTACTGGTATTGAAGTTTACCACTTCATGTGAAGTGTAGAAACCTTACTTCCATTCAGATTCCTTTAACTTCCCCGCTTTTACAATATAATAGCCTTAGGTATTTCTTCCACATGCATTGAGTATCACATCAGATGGTGTTATAATTTTTTCCTCATTTATCAAATATGTTTTGAGACTCATGAAAAGGTTAATCTATTGAATTTACTTTTATTTTTACCCATTCCAAAGATCTTTCTTTTCTGAAATTCCAAACATTCTGTGATCATTTCCTTTCTGTTCCTTTAGTCATTCTTTAATGGTAAGTTTGCTACTGACAAATTCTCTTAGTTTCCCTTCATCTGAGAATGCCTTTATCCTGGAGGATATTTTCATCAGATGTAGAATTACAGTTACTTTTGTTCTGCTCTTGAAAAATGTTGTGCCACTTCTTTCTAAAGTTTATGGTTTTGGCTGAGAAATTTGCTGTCATTCGAATTGGTGTTCTCACATAAGCAACGCATCATTTCTCTCTGTTGCTTTCAAGATTTTTTTTTTTTTTTTTTGGCTTTAGTTTCCAAAGTTTCATTGTGTGTCTTGTCATGGATTTCTTTAGGTTTATTCTATTTGGGTTTTGCTCAACACACTTACACAGAGAGAAACAAGCACATAGACATATGCACATACACCTACAGATCTCCTTAAAAGGGAACTCAAGTATATTGAGTTTATTAACATTGTGGGTTTAATTTTTGACCTTTGTAAACAAACAAATAAAATCTAGAAAATTAATGGCCTAGAATTGTAAAACTAGTCCAAACTGAAAATAACGATTACATCTATATTACTCCTAAATTACAAACAATTCTTTGGGCATATGGTTGACTCTTTAATATTAATTTACAAATAAGTTACAGAGAAGTTGGGAAAAGAAATCTGCAAATCAGTACTTGATTTAAAACTAATTTCAATTAAGAAATTCTCTAGTTTAGTTTTAAAAGTTTCATAATTCTCTAGGGTAGTTTTAAAAGTTTCATAATTTTTTTAAAATGACATCTTTTAGAATGAGTCAAAACTTTTAGTTTAAAATTGTTTTCAGAAGAAATTTGAAAAACAATATATTTAAATGTAGTTAGTTAAATTTTAAAAGCCACAAGTTCAGGTGTACAAAACAAGAAATTATTTAATGCATTTTTAATAGAATTTTACTTATTTTTTTAAAATACTATTTCCTCTATTGGTGGAAAAATTTTGTACATTTTCAAAGGAAACTCATGGTTTCTGGTGTTTTCTGGGTAAATATTTAATCAGTCTAGAAATTTCGGCCTTTATCTTTTTCTTCTATTTTTGCCAGAGGGTGATCTAAACTCAAGATCAGGTGATAAATGACACACTCAAAAGGGTAAGGAAAGAGAGTATAAAGAAGGAATTATTTACAGAAGTGTGGGCAAGATTAAGGGATATCACTGAGGGATGGTGAACCACTCAGGAATTTGCAACAGGGGGAAGGTTTTACTACTCCTACACCTTAAGAGGCAAAAGGAGAGGCAATACCTGGAACCCAAAGAAGATGAATAGTAATAAGCATGGAGAAGAAGGCAGACACGGTTTGTCTTAGGTGTGGAGGGAGCAGGTGGGAAATATAAGTGAATACCTTAACTTATTTCTCTGTATCCCTCTTATCTCTTGCCAGTACTTCTTATTGTCCAAACCAACCATAATCCAGGTGGCACTAGAGCCTACCCAAGAGGGGCAATTCATATAACTCAGCTCTAGGTCTAGAACAGAAAAGAAAAAAGTAAATTTGGAGGAGTAAAAGGGGAATACCAGTGAAGGGTTCACATGTTATTCTTACATAAGGGAAAGGTATCTGGTCCTTGCATCGGCATGCATCTTCCTGGCTTCTGTTGTGATGTATAATTCCCATCGATTTTTAATCACGGGCTCCTATTCCTGCTGCTCCAGTTTTGGGTTCTTTGCCCTCTTGTCACTGGGAACATTTACGCTTTCTGCTCTCTCCTCACCCTAACTTATATAGCCCTTTGCCATATCTGAGCTTCTCTTGGGCTGGAGATGAAGGAACATTAAAATTTGTTAAATGTTCTCATGGGCTTCTCTGAGTGCAAGAAGATTTGGAGGACAATAGGGCTCTCTTCTTTCAGTAGTTAGTTTCCTCTAGAAATATTGGTCTTTTGCTCTCCCTTCCCAACCCTGGTAGGCAGCTTGGGGAATTTAAGAACAGTGGGAAAGGGTTAGATCATACCTTGTAGCCTTCAAAAATACTAATTTTCTTAATTTCCTTTCATAGGTTTCCTCTCATTTCAAATGATATATCTGTATCTAGTTTGGAACAAGAGATGACTCATACCAGTACATACATTTTTTTACTTTATTACTTTTTTACTTTATTGTTTGTATTGTAAGCTGAATTCTTTGGTTTTTGAAGGAAAAACAAAAATAGAAAATCTTGGTAAAACATAAAAAATTCCTTCAAGCAAGCCAGCTATTCAAATCTAAAAATGACTTCATTTAAGAGTATAGTATAGGGCCGGCCCGGTGGCGCACTGGAGAAGTGCGCCACTTGGGAGCGAGGCGGCGCTCCCGTTGAGGGTTCGGATCCCATGTGGAGACCGGTTCCCGCTCACTGGCTGAGTGTGATGCGGGTGCAACACCGAGGGTTGCGATCCTGTTACCGGTCAGTAAAAAAGACAAAAAAAAGGGAAAAAAAAAAAGGAGTATAGTATGAACCATGAATTTTTAAAACAATCTGTTGAGAAACTTGGTAGGCTACTTTGCTGTCGTTTGTATTTCCCATCACCCAACCCCATCTGTCCATGCAATGGATGCCACTAAGTTAATGGATAGGGATCAAGGGGGCAAGAAAAAAATATCAAATATGTTGTTATTTACCAATATTGTTATAAATATAAACTTGAGCAAATAGATTTACTTTGGAAAGTTTTACCCTTACAAATGCAGAGTGATATAAACATTGGTATTCACAGTGGTTCTTAAAGAAAAGTGTCTGTTTTGCCTGAAATTAATTCTGTAATAATGAAAGCAGCTTGAGCATGCCACCATTTTACGTGTATACCAGTGATGGAGTATGGATGTGTTGTCCCCTCCGAAACTCATGTGGAAATTTGATCCCCAATAGGGCAGTGTTGGAAACTGATTGAGTCATGGGGGTGGATCCCTCATGAATGGATTAATGCTCTCCCTGGGGGAGGGGGAGTAATGAGTGAGTTCTTGCTCCATTAGTTCCCGCGAGAGCTTGTTGCTTAAAAAGACCCTGGCACCTTGTCTCTCTCTCTCTCTTGCTTCCTTTCACCATGTGATCTGCTTGTACCTGCCGGCTGCCTGCTGTTTTTCCACAATGAGTAGAAGCAGCCTGAGGCCCGTGCCAGATGCAGCTGTCCCAGAATTGTAAGCCAAATGAACCTCTTTTCCTTATAAATTACCCAGTCTCAGGTATTTCTGTTATAGCAACACAAAATGGACTAAAACAACCAGCACTGTAAATTTAAAAATGAATTAATAATAGTATCTGCATACATCTTCTGTATAAACATTGCAAAAGTATGCCTGTACCACATAAATCTTAACACAATAGATTCAGTAGAGACTTGAAACACAAAAATAATGGTCTTATAGTTTCACCTCTCTTGAAATCAACTCTACATTTTACTTTCTTTCAAAGTGATTGTCCAGAAAAATAAATCAGAAATTATAGACTTTTTTTGACTGATCACAGTCATAGAAACATAAGTTTCAACTTTGTGAAAACTGTTTTTGTAGAATTTAAATGTTCTATTGAAATTTCCTGGTACAGCAGGGTAAAGAAAAGAAGATCAAAGAATGTTTCCGTTTGGGCGCCCAATGGAACACAATGAATATTGTACACTGTGGTAAACAGAGCCAGGTAGGGCAAGGCTTCTTATGATTACACTATTCATTTTCTGTTCCTTGTTACCTTGCCACAGGTCTTTCTATAATTATTAGTAGTTAATAAACAAGAATCTCAAAAATATAACAGTTGACCACCAGTCTGTCATATGTAATACTTTAGTGCTTAAGCTAATGTTTGCAATTCTTTGACTACCATAAACTATTACAAATAGAATAGTTTAACTGTTAAGTATTTATACTATGTGAATTATAAGATATTTTATTAGTTCATCCTAACATCTATATAATAATTCACTAGTTTTGTGTCAATTATTTAACTCTATGTACACAGCATTAAGTTTCCTGTTGGACAGAAAATATTTTGACTGTCTTTTTGCCATAGTTTCAGAAAATAATGCAGACTTCTCTTTCAGATTTGATAGATCTTATTTAAACACATCTCAGTGATTGATTTTTTAGACAACTGTAATTGAGAGAGATTCTTAAGACCAATGTGCCAAACTATGTTTACATCAAGCTCCAAACGCCTTCTTCAACCAACCAACAAGTAGAACAGAACAAAGACAAAAATACCCTCTGTCTACACAGATATCTAGATAAATAGATAAATAAATAAATAAGAGTAATATAATGATATTCTCCAAATCCATTAGTAAAGGCAATACCATTCTTAAGCTAACTAATTTGAAGAGATTTATTTTTTCAAAAAATGTGATATATATATTTTTAAATGTTATATATAATATACACATATTAGACAGGATATATAGAGATATAGAAATTATTATGTGTGTGTATCCAGTCTCCAAGGGTTACAAACTAAATCATTTCATTTATAGAACAAACTTGAAGTCACAAAGTTACAATGTCAGAAAATACATCAGTGGTTGCCAGAGGTTAGTGGTGAATGAAGAATGTGATTATTAAGGAGTAATATGAAAGAAGCTGTGTGTGTGTATGTGTGTGTGTGTGCGTGTGTGTGTGTGTGTGTGTGGTGATAGAACAGTTCTGTATCCTGATACTGATGTTGGTTACTCAAATCTATACATGTGATAGACTTTCATAGAACCATACTCCCTACTTAGTATACATACGTACTCACAAACACACACACAGAATACATGCAGAATTGGAGAAATCCCAATAAAGGTCTACAACTGAGTTAATATTTTTGTACCAATGCCAATTTTCTGATTTTAACAATGTACCATAGTTATATAAGATATTATCATTGGGGACAGTTAAAGAAAGGGCATATGGGAAATCTCTGTATTATTTTTGCAACTCTTTGTCTTAAACTCTTTCAAATAAAAAGTTATTTTTATAAAATGACACCAAACTGACATAGGTGTTAGAATTAGCAGCAAATTAAAATTAAAAGAATTATAACCATATTTTATATGTTTAAAAAGTTAAGTAGATACCTGAAAGACATAAAAATGACACAATCAAACTTCTAGAGAAATGTCTGGGATGGAAACTACAATATCTGAGATGAAAAATACATTGAATTCTGTAATTGTACTGTGATTATGTAAGAGAATATCTCTATTTTAAGAAATTACTAATTTGAAATTATTTCAAAGCATTTTTTAAAAAGGAAGGTACAGTAAAAAGAAAGAAAAATGGGCTTAGAGTTAGTAAATGATTTACCTAGGGACTCTCAGATATTGAATGTGAGGGAATACCCAGTATTCTTGCCAGTATAATGCAATATGCCATCTTGCAGTGACTCTTTTTTCCTTTTTCTTCATTTAATTAGTTTTCTTTTCTTACATTAGATGACTTTATCTAAGGCTATGTTCTCCCTATATTTTCACCTAGAAAGAACGTATCCATTGAAGTTTTTCATGTTGACACCCTCTTATGCAATATCAGAGTAGAAGAAATAAACAAGTTTCATGCATTATATAAGATCTATTCAAATAAATAGTCTAGGAATTTAGATTAAATTATTGTAGAGCTAATTTCATGGCAAGCTCATCTGTTATTATATAGAATTGAAAAATGTATTTCTGAACTATGACAAGAAATCTGGTATTGATGTCAAGGAATTATATGACTCAATGACAACAATCTCATGGAAATATCAACAAACATGACCCAAATGACAGGATTCTTCAGCTGGAACATTATGGCAGGTTAGTTTTTTGGTAGATTTTTTTAAATAACTAAAGTCAATATGTGATTTCATTTAATGCTAAATTTTGAATTTAAGATATATTATTTGCTGGAATTTTTTATTATGGCCATTAAAAGTAACAGGATTTGATTTGTAAATAAAGCTGTTTTATTGATCAGACACAGTGTTTAAGGCACTGTTCTATGCATTTTATATTCATTATCTTATTCAATTGAACAAATTTTAATAATAGTGGTACCCTTGTAGCCATTATACAGATGAAAAAACTGATGTTAGAAACATATTTAGTGTTGATTCAAATAACATAGCTGGTAAATGTAAAAGCTGAGATTTTACCCAGGGATTGTCTGACAAGAGACCTTATCACTGTTGTTGGCATCCATTCCTCTGTACTCTGCCTGATTAAACAGCTCCATTTGGATGTCTCCCAAGCAACTGTCTCAACCAGCAGTGATAAAGGACTGCGAGAAGGAGCTTTAGATCCATTCCCTCTTCTTCCACATGCACACACACACACACACACACACACACATACATTAATCTCTTGGGTATGGGCAAATGTATTTTCTCAAGCTTATGTAAAATGCTGTAAAAACACAGATATAGCAACCCCATCTGTCCTTATGCCAAGCATAAGGCTACGCTACTTAGAAATTCTGGAAATGCTGTTCAATTCTAAACTGTTCAAAATTGAACTTGTGCCTTCTCACTACACAGTAAACTGTCCTGTGTTCCCTAACTCCAATTATGTCACAATCAACTTTCTAATCATCCTACTGAAAAGTGCCAGATTTTTAATCTTTTCCTGTCCTTGGCCCCCCATCCAATCAGTTGCCACTACCTACGGATTCTGCTTTACTAGTAGCTATTCTATGTTGTGATTTCTTTATTTTCAAACAATTCCTTTTCTACCTTTCTGTGATTTCTATTTACCTTGCTTTTCCTTTGCTCCTCACTGCGCACATTTCCTGTGTTCTTCTGGATTAACTGATTTTTTTTTATGTCCCCATTTCTTTTCTCCTAAACACACACCCATACACTCATTCTGCTAGTTTGGAATCAGCAGGTGATGAGCAAGCCAAAGGATCAAGGTGACATTCTGAAGCTGGGTGTGTAGAAACCTGCACAGAATCTATGTTCTTGATGTGCTGAGCCACTGAATCATCAACACTGAGACCAGTGTGTCCCTGGAATCCTGTTATGTAATTACAGATACCTTTCCTACTGAAGCCATATTGAGTTATATCTTTTACCACTTTCAACCAAATCATCCTACCTCATACAAATGCTAACTGATGGAAGGTCAGGTTGCCCTGTCAATAACCTCTACCAGAATCTCATTCCTTTCCTTGTGTTCTTTAGAAATTTTCAAAAATAGCCAGAGGTGACTTAAATATGTTTTCAGAGTGACCAACTATGACTTTTGGTCCCATCTTTCTTCATCTCTGGATCCCAGGATATTTAATGTGTCTGCCAGGGATTCTCAGTGTCTATCTCTGTCTGGATCTATGGATGTTCGAGATTCAAACCTGGTTTCAAAATATCAGAAACATCTGTATGTTCCCCACTCCCACCTGCATTTGTTTTTTTTTTTT
>NW_007737037.1:39161-44905 GCF_000696425.1 Galeopterus variegatus
GGGTTCAAAGTGAAAATAGAAGTGGAGGTTAATTTCCAATGGAAGATCAACACTACGCCCTGTTAACAGTATCTTCTATCAATATTTTTTAACAAACATTGTTTGACAAATGTTCACTAAAAATTTGAGTGTTTTTCAAATTCCAGGCAGATACTAGACTGTTTTGTATGTACCATTGATTTAATCTCTCAGAACCCCAAATGATTATCCCCACTTTACAAATAAACAACCTCAAGTTCCCACAGTTAAGAAGTAGCAGATTCTGGATTCATCTGTGTCAGTTGATTTTGAGCCTGTCTTATAAAGCTCGGGCAACACTGACTTCTCAGAAATAGTAAATATAAATAGTAAAAATGCATTACCTTTCTATAACATTTGTCATTTAAAAAGTAATAAAAGCAAACTGCAGACAAAAATACTTTGACAAAATTGATTCTATTGAATAATTCTCATTCTTTTTCACCTTTGGCTTTTACTTCTTTTTTTCTTAACCTCCTTGTGATCTCAGTAAACCAAGGTCCTGCTTTGTTTTATTTTAAAAGTTTCTGTTAATATAATAAAAGTGTTTAGAAAATATCCTATTAGCCATGGGCTGAACACGTCCATGCCACATAATTGTGGAAGGAAGAGATGGTAGAGAGATTACTCCATTTTTACCTATCCAGATCTTTAGTTCAGTCTAAGTGAATGCTGATGATGATCAAGATCTATGAAAATTAGACCAGACAAATATATTGGGCAAATCCCATTTGGCTAAATGATTATATCCAGGTTATTAGATTCACTAAGCCTCAGTTACATCATTTGTAAAGGGAAGCTGAAATTTATTGTTATACAGGCTTGTGAGAGGATTAAATGAGATGATGTAGGAAAAGCTCCTTGCAGGTATGGAAACCAAGTAATTGTTTTTATGCGCCCCTACACTGCACTTCCTGCCCACTGTACTTCAAATGAGCTGGGTGCTTTCAGCATAATGCACAACATACTTGTCAGCCCATAGCAGCAAACCATGAACCAGCCTTCCCTGCCCCAACTTCTCTCCTGCAGCTGACCTCCTCTCACTCTGATCTCATTGGCTTGGCTTTGAACTTCTGCTTACCTTGGCGTTTTGACTTTTTTGTGTGACTATTTTTTTTTTTCATTTTTTAAAGATAAATATTTATTGAGTACTTTTCATATGCTTGGGTCTGAGTATACAACAGTGAGAAACTTAGACATGTTTCCTTCCCTTGGGAAGCTCACAGTTAACAAGAAAGGCAGATGAGCAAAGACAGAATTACACTGTAATGAGATCACTGTTGGGTTAGTAACACACAAAAGAATCTCCAGGGCAGGTAACCCAGTTGAGTTCAGGAAAGACCACTTCGTTAAAGTGAGTTTTGAGATGATGCTGTAAGGAAAATATTTGTTGCTTCTCAAAAAGTAAGACCAGACTGTTCCAGGCAGAGAACAGCATATGTGAAGGCCACAGGTGATCGGGCTTTCAGTGAGCTGGAAGACCACCCAAACATCTGGAGTACAATGAGCAGAGAACACGGAATCAGATGAGGTCAGGAGCGTAAGCAATACTAGACTGCATAGAACCGTACTTTCACTATTCTGGGATAGTATTCTATTCATCTATCAATATTACAATATTTTCTTACGGCCATACCATGGATCTCTTATGCATTTAGCAGATGGGAAGGAGAAAAGTTTTAAATGGTTGGTTGTATTTGACAAAGCTTTTTAAAAACTTTCAATGTTAATTTAAATCCAATTTTTTATTATACTTTTCCATTTCCATAATATCTCCTGTGTGTGACTATTTTTATAACTATTGGCTTTTCATAAGGTTTATTCTATTTGGGTTTTGCTCAACACACTTACACAGAGAGAAACAAGCACATAGACATATGCACATACACCTACAGATCTCCTTAAAAGGGAACTCAAGTATATTGAGTTTATTAACATTGTGGGTTTAATTTTTGACCTTTGTAAACAAACAAATAAAATCTAGAAAATTAATGGCCTAGAATTGTAAAACTAGTCCAAACTGAAAATAACGATTACATCTATATTACTCCTAAATTACAAACAATTCTTTGGGCATATGGTTGACTCTTTAATATTAATTTACAAATAAGTTACAGAGAAGTTGGGAAAAGAAATCTGCAAATCAGTACTTGATTTAAAACTAATTTCAATTAAGAAATTCTCTAGTTTAGTTTTAAAAGTTTCATAATTCTCTAGGGTAGTTTTAAAAGTTTCATAATTTTTTTAAAATGACATCTTTTAGAATGAGTCAAAACTTTTAGTTTAAAATTGTTTTCAGAAGAAATTTGAAAAACAATATATTTAAATGTAGTTAGTTAAATTTTAAAAGCCACAAGTTCAGGTGTACAAAACAAGAAATTATTTAATGCATTTTTAATAGAATTTTACTTATTTTTTTAAAATACTATTTCCTCTATTGGTGGAAAAATTTTGTACATTTTCAAAGGAAACTCATGGTTTCTGGTGTTTTCTGGGTAAATATTTAATCAGTCTAGAAATTTCGGCCTTTATCTTTTTCTTCTATTTTTGCCAGAGGGTGATCTAAACTCAAGATCAGGTGATAAATGACACACTCAAAAGGGTAAGGAAAGAGAGTATAAAGAAGGAATTATTTACAGAAGTGTGGGCAAGATTAAGGGATATCACTGAGGGATGGTGAACCACTCAGGAATTTGCAACAGGGGGAAGGTTTTACTACTCCTACACCTTAAGAGGCAAAAGGAGAGGCAATACCTGGAACCCAAAGAAGATGAATAGTAATAAGCATGGAGAAGAAGGCAGACACGGTTTGTCTTAGGTGTGGAGGGAGCAGGTGGGAAATATAAGTGAATACCTTAACTTATTTCTCTGTATCCCTCTTATCTCTTGCCAGTACTTCTTATTGTCCAAACCAACCATAATCCAGGTGGCACTAGAGCCTACCCAAGAGGGGCAATTCATATAACTCAGCTCTAGGTCTAGAACAGAAAAGAAAAAAGTAAATTTGGAGGAGTAAAAGGGGAATACCAGTGAAGGGTTCACATGTTATTCTTACATAAGGGAAAGGTATCTGGTCCTTGCATCGGCATGCATCTTCCTGGCTTCTGTTGTGATGTATAATTCCCATCAATTTTTAATCACGGGCTCCTATTCCTGCTGCTCCAGTTTTGGGTTCTTTGCCCTCTTGTCACTGGGAACATTTACGCTTTCTGCTCTCTCCTCACCCTAACTTATATAGCCCTTTGCCATATCTGAGCTTCTCTTGGGCTGGAGATGAAGGAACATTAAAATTTGTTAAATGTTCTCATGGGCTTCTCTGAGTGCAAGAAGATTTGGAGGACAATAGGGCTCTCTTCTTTCAGTAGTTAGTTTCCTCTAGAAATATTGGTCTTTTGCTCTCCCTTCCCAACCCTGGTAGGCAGCTTGGGGAATTTAAGAACAGTGGGAAAGGGTTAGATCATACCTTGTAGCCTTCAAAAATACTAATTTTCTTAATTTCCTTTCATAGGTTTCCTCTCATTTCAAATGATATATCTGTATCTAGTTTGGAACAAGAGATGACTCATACCAGTACATACATTTTTTTACTTTATTACTTTTTTACTTTATTGTTTGTATTGTAAGCTGAATTCTTTGGTTTTTGAAGGAAAAACAAAAATAGAAAATCTTGGTAAAACATAAAAAATTCCTTCAAGCAAGCCAGCTATTCAAATCTAAAAATGACTTCATTTAAGAGTATAGTATAGGGCCGGCCCGGTGGCGCACTGGAGAAGTGCGCCACTTGGGAGCGAGGCGGCGCTCCCGTTGAGGGTTCGGATCCCATGTGGAGACCGGTTCCCGCTCACTGGCTGAGTGTGATGCGGGTGCAACACCGAGGGTTGCGATCCTGTTACCGGTCAGTAAAAAAGACAAAAAAAAGGGAAAAAAAAAAAGGAGTATAGTATGAACCATGAATTTTTAAAACAATCTGTTGAGAAACTTGGTAGGCTACTTTGCTGTCGTTTGTATTTCCCATCACCCAACCCCATCTGTCCATGCAATGGATGCCACTAAGTTAATGGATAGGGATCAAGGGGGCAAGAAAAAAATATCAAATATGTTGTTATTTACCAATATTGTTATAAATATAAACTTGAGCAAATAGATTTACTTTGGAAAGTTTTACCCTTACAAATGCAGAGTGATATAAACATTGGTATTCACAGTGGTTCTTAAAGAAAAGTGTCTGTTTTGCCTGAAATTAATTCTGTAATAATGAAAGCAGCTTGAGCATGCCACCATTTTACGTGTATACCAGTGATGGAGTATGGATGTGTTGTCCCCTCCGAAACTCATGTGGAAATTTGATCCCCAATAGGGCAGTGTTGGAAACTGATTGAGTCATGGGGGTGGATCCCTCATGAATGGATTAATGCTCTCCCTGGGGGAGGGGGAGTAATGAGTGAGTTCTTGCTCCATTAGTTCCCGCGAGAGCTTGTTGCTTAAAAAGACCCTGGCACCTTGTCTCTCTCTCTCTCTTGCTTCCTTTCACCATGTGATCTGCTTGTACCTGCCGGCTGCCTGCTGTTTTTCCACAATGAGTAGAAGCAGCCTGAGGCCCGTGCCAGATGCAGCTGTCCCAGAATTGTAAGCCAAATAAACCTCTTTTCCTTATAAATTACCCAGTCTCAGGTATTTCTGTTATAGCAACACAAAATGGACTAAAACAACCAGCACTGTAAATTTAAAAATGAATTAATAATAGTATCTGCATACATCTTCTGTATAAACATTGCAAAAGTATGCCTGTACCACATAAATCTTAACACAATAGATTCAGTAGAGACTTGAAACACAAAAATAATGGTCTTATAGTTTCACCTCTCTTGAAATCAACTCTACATTTTACTTTCTTTCAAAGTGATTGTCCAGAAAAATAAATCAGAAATTATAGACTTTTTTTGACTGATCACAGTCATAGAAACATAAGTTTCAACTTTGTGAAAACTGTTTTTGTAGAATTTAAATGTTCTATTGAAATTTCCTGGTACAGCAGGGTAAAGAAAAGAAGATCAAAGAATGTTTCCGTTTGGGCGCCCAATGGAACACAATGAATATTGTACACTGTGGTAAACAGAGCCAGGTAGGGCAAGGCTTCTTATGATTACACTATTCATTTTCTGTTCCTTGTTACCTTGCCACAGGTCTTTCTATAATTATTAGTAGTTAATAAACAAGAATCTCAAAAATATAACAGTTGACCACCAGTCTGTCATATGTAATACTTTAGTGCTTAAGCTAATGTTTGCAATTCTTTGACTACCATAAACTATTACAAATAGAATAGTTTAACTGTTAAGTATTTATACTATGTGAATTATAAGATATTTTATTAGTTCATCCTAACATCTATATAATAATTCACTAGTTTTGTGTCAATTATTTAACTCTATGTACACAGCATTAAGTTTCCTGTTGGACAGAAAATATTTTGACTGTCTTTTTGCCATAGTTTCAGAAAATAATGCAGACTTCTCTTTCAGATTTGATAGATCTTATTTAAACACATCTCAGTGATTGATTTTTTAGACAACTGTAATTGAGAGAGATTCTTAAGACCAATGTGCCAAACTATGTTTACATCAAGCTCCAAACGCCTTCTTCAACCAACCAACAAGTAGAACAGAACAAAGACAAAAATACCCTCTGTCTACACAGATATCTAGATAAATAGATAAATAAATAAA
>NW_007737037.1:45285-50459 GCF_000696425.1 Galeopterus variegatus
GCCGCCGTGCTCCTAAGCGGTGCACTCTCCAGTGCGCCACCGGGCCGGCCCGCACCTGCATTTTTGTTTTATTTTTTTCCCAACCATCTATTCTACTCTTCTCAATTGCCTATTTATATCTGGCTAGTAAAGAAAGGGCTTTTTTTTCCTCAGGTTCTTGTCTAAGAAAGGAAGATATCTAGCTTTAGATATCCCGAGTTTCATACCAGCATATTTATATCAGGATTTCATTACATGGCATGCATCTTCACAAAGTGCATAGATGCTTTGGAAGTGGAGCAGCTGGGTTGAGTGGACTCAAGTGTGGCTTCACAATATATCTTTAAAAATTAGCTTATAGTTGTTAGCAAACAGTGCTGTTAGGTATAGTCTACCTTGATTAATTTATTCTTCTTTTGGAGATTTTTTCCATCAGGACCATGATTCTGAAATTGGGACATGTCTGTATAGGTGTGGAATCCTGCTGTGGACCACATTCAAGTTCTCTCTCATGTAGGTTCTAAGTCTGAGCAGCTCGGGATATGTTGCTTGACTCCCATTTGTATGCTCAGGTGTTACTTGCTCAGGGGCACTAAATGCCCTAACGGAGGTTCTATATATGTGCACATGGAGGAATTAGCCAAGCAACAAAAGGATTTAAACAAGAGAGAAAAAATATCAAATCTGTGCATTAGACATATCATTGTGTTATCAGCATACATGGTAGAATGCATACAGAGACAGATGGGAAGCAGAGGGATCAGTTAGATTACTGCCATAAACCAGGTAAAAAATGATGACAGGCTGAATTAAAACCAAGGCTGTAGGAGATTCATTGGAGAAAGCCAATATGAGAGACATTTTCATTGTCAAATTAAATATGGGGCATGAGGAAAAGGGCAAATCCAGAATTTTCCCAGGTTTAGGTCTGATCTGTATAAATTGGTTCTCTTTTCCCCTCTGTTCACTAGCGAATTATGTTTTATTAAGAGATGGCATGGGTTTAGGGTACCATATAGAGATAGACTTGATCTCATTAACCCAATGTACACTGTTTAAGACCAAAAGGAATTATAGCCACAGTAAGGGGATCAGCTGGGGGCCCTAAATAAAATGATGCAGTGAAGCTAAATAAGTATAATGCATTCTGCCTGCCCTTTCTACTCTTTTTGGTTCTTCAAGGGAATATTTATTTGTGAGGGAATGCTAACACATATTATGCTGCAAGTATTTATTGCCAGCACATACTTATGCCCTCTTAACCTCTAATGGGGAAGAGAGAAAACTGTGAAAGCAATGAAATTGTACAGAATTTGTATGCAGGTTTTATGTTAATTTTGCAAGCTAAATAGATTACCCATAGGTATGAGGGTCTCCCAAAACTATATCAGTATGGGATAGTTCAGGCTTTCACAAACAAGTCGGTTTAAGTTTGCACAGCTAAAGAGTCTAATTTTTTCCATACTTACAGCTGTGCACTGAAATAAGCAATCATGTCTGTTAGAAAATACAAAGGGCATAGAAATTTCAGACCTTCCACCTGTTCATGAAATGAGTTGGTATTTGTATGCTCACCTCTAGGTGCCTGTCTCAACAGTGTTGTAGCTAGTATTCAGTCTCATTTCTTAAAGAAAAAACTCTGCTAATCTGAGTGCTGATGGTGCTGCTATAATTCCTCTAGCACAGCCTAATTAAAAAAAAAAAAAATCCTGCGCTTTCACTTTCTTACATCAGAATCTGAGAAATATTTTTGCCCGGTGAAATTGATAGCTGGTTGGATTTTGATAATTATTCCTTCATTCTCAATTTGTGCTGATTGTAGACTCCATCGTGCTTTAAAAAGATTTTTAGTTTCAAAGATCGTCCACATAACCCATTCTTCTCCCATCAATGATAGGCTTACCAGGGAGCTTGTTATTTTTCCTCTTTGGGTCATGACATTTTGATTTAGTCATTTCTAATATGCATTTGTCGTGAGGTGAATCTGAAAGAGATTTTATACTATGCCCCTGAATTTAACCCATTGGGAGTGGGAGGTTGCTTTGCTATTCTTGTTATTCAGAAATGTTTCAAACACTATTAATGCAACAATATATTCACTAATGTCCTCACTGTATTTGTGAGTCTCATTAAAATCCTGACACGGAATGCCTTTGAACTGTGATATTTCCAAACACATGTAGCATTAATGCTTTGTATTCAATAAGTTCTGTGATTTACCTTATATATGTTATTATTTATGCACATTTTCCACTTTCAGAAATGTGCCATTCTTTTCTTTCCATATTGCTCATCAGGACTTTAGAGGACAGTCAAAAATCTACTCAGACTTACTCTAGCAATGAGAGAGAAACTTTCCTAAGGGGAGGCTCAAAGCTGTATTCTCCACTGAATAAATCCCTATGAAGTGGGGAATGGTGATTGACAGCAGCTGACCTGGACACTTGCATTCTTTCAGTCCCTGGTTCCTTAACACATAAATTCCTTAGCTGAAATGCAAAACACCAAGTATTTCACAAGTGCCAAAAGTGCCAATTATGATAGGAATTGGCAATTGAGAAATAGCCTAACCCCTGGAGAATGCAAAGAAAACAGATCATGTGTCTACCATTTGTGAAATGCACCTTTTGAATTCTCTCTGTGTTGCTAGATACGTGCCGCTGAACATTTTGCTGAGAGCTGCCCTATTGCCCTTAAGTGTCCCAAGTGAGAGAGAAAAGAAATTTCTAGAAACTTCTAGTTTTTCTCTTATTAGCACATTAAACATGTGCATCATTCTACTGCTGTGTTTCGTAGAAGTTCTGCCTTGGGCAACAGTCACATCAGCCTCCAGAGACTAGAGCTAATAAAAGCAACCCTAGGAGGGCTATCAGTAACCCTACCTTCTTCTGCTACTCTGGTGCCTTGGGAAGTGGCTGGCCCAAAGCCATGATGCCATAGGAAGAGTCTGCCCTGGAATTATCAGGATTAGTGTTATTTTCAGCACTATTCAAATTACCATTCAGACACCAAGGTTGGGCCAATAATTCTATCTTCATTATATGAGTGGATTTATGTTTGGTGGTGGTTCATAACTCCTTTGCACATGAGTAAGTGTTGTGCTCTTGGCTCAAAGAGTCACCAGATCTTAAAGGTAAAGTACAAATTAAGATGTGTCATGAAGTATTGGATTTTTTTTCTAAAATCTAAATGAGATCATAAATAACAGGTGAAATGCAGTGACTTAGAACTTAAGGATAAATGACTATATAGAGATCTGAATTTCCAATTAGATTCAGATAAGCATGTCAAAATTTGGTCCTTCAGTGTATTTGAAACTTTGATCAGCCTGGCTCTGGGTTAATTCTATCACCTCAGTAACTCGTTGTGGTGTGTGTGTGTGTGTGTGTGTGTGTGTGTGTGTGTGTGTGTGTGTGTGTGCCGGCTGGTCCGGGGTCCCTTCCCGCCCTGTGTTGTTGGTCCCCGGTGGCGAGGAACCAACAGCTCATGGGACACTTAAAACTACTGTTATATCGCATTTAAAATTTTTTTTTTATTTCATTAAAATGAGTTTAACAAAAACAGAAAATGTGAGTGCTGGTTCTAATGATGAAATACAGGTCTCATAATCTTGCTACAACCAAGGCAAAGGTGGAACTCATTAGGAAAGCCAAAAATGGAGAAGATTTTGATTCAAACGGATGCTCATTAGGCCTAAGTCTGTCAATTCTGTGTTCAGTTGTGAAGGGAAGGAACAAAGTAAGAAAATGTATGGAATGCTTGAAATATATCAGCAAAGATCACATCTAAAATGGGATATGCCATTAGAGATTTTAAAATATTTTAAGTTCCTGGGAAGAGAATCCCCTTTCTTAAAACACTTAAAAAGTAAAGTCAAACACATTTTCAGCATAATCATATGTATGAGAGATATCTAAAGAGAAGATGATGATATCTAGGTCATAAACTTATTAAAGAAGTGGTTTAAATACAAAATGTCTAACCAAAGCATTTTATGGTATCCCTGCCTGTTGGTCAAGACCTTCACATTAGAAGCAAACACAGAAAACTGCACAAACACTACATATGGTAAGCAGAATAATGACAACCTCCCTCCCACCCCAAAGATGTCCAAACTCTAATTTCTGTAACCTGTGAATATGTTATATTACATGGCAAACTTTTTTTTTTTTTTCCTTTTTGTCTTTTCTCGTGACCGGCAACGGATCGCAACCCTCAGTGTCGCGCCCGTACCGGACCAGGACCGGCAACGGGATCGCAACCCTCGGTGTTGCGCCCGCACCTCGCTCAGCTAGTGAGCGGCCGGTCTGTATGTGGGATCCGAACCCTCGGCGGGAGCGCCACCACCCTCTCAAGCGGCGCACTGTAGCAGTGCACCACCGGGCCAGCCCTACATGGCAAACTTGACTTTAATATGTGATCATGAATGCAGATATTGAGGTGGAGAGATCATCCTGGATTATCTGGTTGGCCTAATCCTACCTAATCATCACATGAGTCCTGAAGAGGAGAACCTACCCTGACTGGGTTAAAGAGATGAAGAGGAAAAGAGAAGGACTGTTGGCAGAATAGTTAATACTCTGTTACTGATCAATCTGACAACCCCTGGTCTAGAATACAAGTCTGTCTATGATGCTGATGGTACACAGGGCAATTGTGAGTTTCACCCACTTATGTGCAATGAAGATATTGGAAATAGAGACATGAGATTCTCCTTTAGGAATGAACTGAAAACTAGTGTATAATTAATCAAACTGTTCTGAGTAAAGCCTCCTCAAAGGCCAAAATGATATCTAGGTCATAAACTTATTAAAGAAGTGGTTTAAATACAAAATGTCTAACCAAAGCATTTTATGGTATCCCTGCCTGTTGGTCAAGACCTTCACATTAGAAGCAAACACAGAAAACTGCACAAACACTACATATGGTAAGCAGAATAATGACAACCTCCCTCCCACCCCAAAGATGTCCAAACTCTAATTTCTGTAACCTGTGAATATGTTATATTACATGGCAAACTTTTTTTTTTTTTTTTTTGTCTTTTTTCGTGACCGGCAACGGATCGCAACCCTCAGTGTCGCGCCCGTACCAGACCAGGACCGGCAACGGGATCGCAACCCTCGGTGTTGCGCCTGCACCTCGCTCAGCCAGTGAGCGGCCGGTCTGTATGTGGGATCCGAACCTTCGGCGGGAGT
>NW_007737037.1:51248-54911 GCF_000696425.1 Galeopterus variegatus
GGGGTACGGTGACTCTGCACTTTTTTCCCGCCTGCCCTGTCCTCACCCCTCCTCCCGGGTAGCAGTGTGTCAACTCCCTATTGGATAAGAGCTCCCCCGCCCCTGGTACCTTATAAAAACCCCTGCTTGCTGTAATAAACAGAGTTCCGGCTTTGACCGCTCTCCTGGCTCGGTGTTCTTTCTTTGTCCCCGGGCCGAAGCGCAGAGGGGATCGGGCCTGCGACACTCATCATCCCGCTCAGCCCCACAAGAGGTTACCGCCGGCTGGTCCGGGGTCCCTTCCCGCCCTGTGTTGTTGGTCCCCGGTGGCGAGGAACCAACAGCTCATGGGACACTTAAAACTACTGTTATATCGCATTTAAAATTTTTTTTTTATTTCATTAAAATGAGTTTAACAAAAACAGAAAATGTGAGTGCTGGTTCTAATGATGAAATACAGGTCTCATAATCTTGCTACAACCAAGGCAAAGGTGGAACTCATTAGGAAAGCCAAAAATGGAGAAGATTTTGATTCAAACGGATGCTCATTAGGCCTAAGTCTGTCAATTCTGTGTTCAGTTGTGAAGGGAAGGAACAAAGTAAGAAAATGTATGGAATGCTTGAAATATATCAGCAAAGATCACATCTAAAATGGGATATGCCATTAGAGATTTTAAAATATTTTAAGTTCCTGGGAAGAGAATCCCCTTTCTTAAAACACTTAAAAAGTAAAGTCAAACACATTTTCAGCATAATCATATGTATGAGAGATATCTAAAGAGAAGATGCTTCAATGAGAAGAGACTGTTTCAGAAAATCATTAAAAAGAGTGAGTCAGATAGGCAAATAATGGCACTATGCTTAAGGCTCAGAAGAGAGGGAGAGAGAATGTGCTGGGTACCACAAGTAATTGTTCAGTCTTTTCAGCAAGTCTGTCTCTATTGGGGAAAAAAATAAATTGGGTCTTCATGACTTACTGGTACTATTACTTTATATTCCAACAACAGCCTTTCTGATAATAATTGGCCTTCATATGTAGGTCTGCCTGCTGGATTAAAAATGCTCATCAGTCTCAAGTAAACCTAATAGTTATAGCTCTCATTATAAAAAACAATGTTCTCTCTAGATAGATAGACAGGTAGAAAGATAGATAGATGAAAGAAAGGAAAAAGGAAGAAAGAAAAGAAGGAAAGAAGGAAAGAGGAAAGAAATATATAGTATGAGATACATATAGTTATATAGATGAATACATATATAGATATAGATGTAAAATATAGATAAATATAGATATATCAATAAATAAGCATATATATCTAAGTCTTTCCCAACTGAAATATAATGAGAGAATTAAGCCCTGGTGCCCTAAGGCATCCAATGAATGTTATGAATTAACTTTTCATCTGTGCCTCTAAAATGGTACTGATTGGAACAATTAAGAAAATAGTTACCCAAACATTTTCTGTGTTCTGTGGTTCAATGTGGAACCCCAGCTGAGAAACCTCAATTAAAATGAATTAATTAGCATGAGTTAACTCCTTATTCAGATACCTCAAATTTTCTAGTCTGCAAACTTGAGGACAGACCCTAGGATGTGGTGCTCATACTAAATTTTTATTTGTGGGCAGCCAGTTTGCTTTTTTAAATAACAGCCTTTTCTCTCTCCTATGCTGCCCTTTGCATTGTAAACTAAGGTGACATATCTCACCTTTTGTCCCACTTTGTATAGCATCCTTCTTAAAATAGTATCATGCACTAAAGATGCCGTAAAATGATCTTAGGAGGGTGCCTCCTACTCTACT
This sequence comes from Galeopterus variegatus, assembly GCF_000696425.1. Lineage (NCBI taxonomy): Eukaryota > Metazoa > Chordata > Mammalia > Dermoptera > Cynocephalidae > Galeopterus > Galeopterus variegatus. The sequence continues at coordinate 53,027 of NW_007737037.1, forward strand.
CATCTCTTCTTTAACTAATTGTATGTATATTTTCAGTATATCAGCAAAGGACACAAAAATAATAGATACATATATATTGAGCAATTACTGTAATGACTAATAGTATGCTAAGTGCATGTAAAATATTATCTCAATTTTCACAATGCTAAGAGATAAAAAGTGTTATTAACTCCACTTTACAGGAAGGGAGTCTGAGGTTTACAGATTATCACTGGCCTCACATTTCTTGGTAGTGAAGCTGGGGTTTCAGTTCACAAAATCTGACCTCAGCCCTGGAAATATTTTTTCCCTTGCAACTGTGTGTCATATTCACTAGAACAAAAAACAGTTGAACATATTCCATTTGAGATTTTGCCTCCAGATAACTGTTTTATTTTTTACAATATCTTACATACAGAGTTTTCTAATAAGTACTCAAACTACTTGTATATGTACATATATATATATAGAGAGAGTCTCGATTTATAAAGATAAAAAATTTTTTTGAGAAGTAGGGAGAAAAAACTTACTGTAAACTTCCTATTATCAATGCTATTTCCCTTGACCACCAATTAAGGTAGTACAGAACTTTATTTTCCATTTTTTTTTATTAGAAAAAAGAGGCTTGGCAAAAGTAAAGATGTGCCTAAGGTAACATACTTCATGCAGTGGTGTCAAGGTGAGCATTGAGACCTAACATCTACTACACTGCACACTCACTGTCTGTCATCAGATCTCCCTATTGAGGTGAGTATGATTTTCATATATCCTGTTATATGTGTTACTTGATAAAAGATTCTCAATACAGACTTTATTATGACCTCTTCGGAGAAATCCTGTTAACCAGGCTAGCCAGATGTGACCTCTCTCTTTTTAAATTACTTTTGCTGTTATTTCATATTTTTTAATCTTATATTCATATATTGCTCTTTTTCTCTTAGATTTCAAGCACCTTAAAAGAAGTCAACTTCTATGTTTCTTCCTCTGATCCTGATAATACTGCTTGGACCTAGAGTGCTAGGTAAACAGTGCACATTAGTGGTATGGGAAAATTAATTACGGAGCATGTATCAGTGTCTGAAAACACAGTTGATCAAAGTAGGATACTAATTATGTAAATTCATATTATCTTTTGGTCCCTGTGTATACCATGCTTCTATGTAACTACTGATTTCAAAAATTTTTCAGACTATTTCTCACCAGGAAAAAAATTAATAAATACAGTTACAATAGAGACTAGGAAGTATGTAGATGGGCTATCATTACCTCATTACTTTGGCTAGAAAAAACAATAATGGACCTAAAAAACTGGGGAGACTAGAGTATTATTCTATATAAAAAATAGCATTTTATAAATTTGTAACTTATTACTCATGATAGGATAGCATGCACTTAATGAATCAAATGCCTCTGTGTCATTATAAGATTTAATACTAAACTGTTAGCAACTTAAGGCACTATATATAGTACTTTGTTCAGGTACATTTAAATTCATTTTTCATTTCCTAAGATTTCTTTTGACTGCATGTTAGTTCCACCATTAAATATTACATTCCCAAAGATTACATACTTCTTTTTCCTCATGTTCTGTACATTTATTACTATTGTCCGAATATCCTAAAAATCTCATGGACAATATTGCTAACTAGGTGGAATTATCCATAGGCTCATCAAACCTTACTGGGTGTGCACAAAGATCAGTCTCATACATCCTCTTAGGACCCACACTCTGGCAGGCTCATTAGCCTGTAATCCTGGCTCTACTGCTAATTCTTTATTTATTTGTAGTCAATTTCTTAATGTCATTAAACAATTTTTTATAATAGAAAACAAAAATAAATGACTTTTATTACTTTTATTATATTTTTTTTTTTTTTTTTTTTTTTTTTTTTTTTTTTTTTTTTTT
>NW_007737037.1:55333-57384 GCF_000696425.1 Galeopterus variegatus
AACTCTTTTTTTTTTTTTTTTCCTTTTTGTCTTTTTTCATGACCGGCAACGGACCGCAACCCCCAGTGTCGCACCCGTACCGGACCAGGACTGGCCACGGGATCGCAACCCTCGGTGTTGCTCCCACCCCTCGCTCAGCCAGTGAGCGGCTGGTCCGCATGTGGGATCCGAACCCTCCGCGGGAGCGCCACCGCGCTTCCCAAGCGGCGCACTATAGCAGTGCGCCACCGGGCCGGCCTACTTTTATTATATTTTTAAAGATTTTTAAAAGCGATGTTGGGCACTAGTCTTCTAAACAAGTGAAATTAATTTCTTTTAATGTTTTAAAATTTTATTCTTATTTATTTGTGTGTGTGTGAAATTTCCTTCTTTTAATGTTTTCTGTTATTAAATGTCCATTTCAGAAAGAAATGAGTTTTACATTTTACTGGAAGATAATTCATCACAATATATCAGTATATAATAACAAGCCATGCATTTGTTATTATGTTGTTTTTGTTAGAGAAAACTTCCAAAATCTTTAGTTTTTAGATCTATTCAGATCTATTTTTAGATGTTATCACAGAAAAATCTTCACTTTTGTCATTACGATTACTCATTATTATTTTAAAAAATGTTAATAAGGTGTTATAAAAATACAAAACAACTTACAGCTTTTAAAAATACTGAAAGTTCTGCCAATTCTGAATTATCATCCCTGAATACTAAGGATTAATATTAGTCGGGAATTTGGAACACCATAACCTAGAGAACGATTGTGAAAGGGTTTGAATGTAGGGGCATAAATTGAAGATTTTCATACCTGATTGTTGACCCTCCATCCCTGTTAGAGAATACTGGAATTCATAGATGCCCAGAGGGATGCAAATTAAAGAGTTACTCTCTAAAGAAATTGAATGCCTGTGGAATTTTTTCAAAAATTAGATTAATTGTTCCTCTGATACCAAGATTCTATAGAGTGGGTTCAATCATCCAATTTTTTTTTTAACTCCAAAGCACGATGTCAAATTTACTGAATTTAAAGATTTACTTATTTTTTATTTTATTTTATTTTATTTTTTTTGTCTTTTTTGTCTTTTTCCGTGTCCGGCAACGGATCACAACCCTCAGTGTTGCCCCCGTACTGGACCGGGGACCGGCAACGGGATTGCAACCCTCGGTGTTGCTCCCGTGCCTCGCTCAACCAGTGAGCGGGAACCGGTCTGCATGTGGGATCCGAACCCTCGGGCGGGAGTGCCGCCGCGCTTCCCAAGCGGCGCACTATCCAGTGCGCCACCGGGCCGGCCCCAAGATTTATTTTTTTTGTCTTGTATTTCCAGCATCCTAAGCATATCTGGGGTTTTAGTTTGGTTATTATTGAGACATGTATTTTTCAAGTAATTTTCTAGAAATGTCTCGAACAACCTTAAAATTACACATATAATGACCTTATGCTCCCCAAACCTTGCATATAGAAAAATAAAGATTTGTAATCCTGAGGTTACATAAGTAAAACCACTTGATGATTATTTCAATTTACGAAAAGCAAGTAATAAATCTTAATTTTCTTATTTGTTTTGCCATGTCATATAAAAAAGCTGAAGGCCACTACAGAGCTTTGTTTAATTAGTGTTAAATTGAAAAGTTTCCCTTTTGTTATGTTGACTTGTTTTAGGTAAGTGGATTATTATTATTTTGATCCAGCGTTTCAAGAGGAAAAGAGCACCTGAACTTAAAATGCGTCCTGGGTGGACATTGTAGCATACTTGGTCAGAAGCTATGAGCAAGTTGTACAAGCAATAAGGTAGGTAGATCTTAAAAACATGCCACCCAGAAAAAAAAAAATTAAAAATACCAACACACAAAAATGTATATCTTACAAGAATTCATGCAAATACAAGAATATATATATATAGTTTTTTCCCAAGATGGCGACGGGTCTGGAGCGGCCGTGCCAGGAGACAGCGCGATCCTGAGAGCTGTGCGCTGTGATACCAGAGTATTAATTGCACTTCCAAGAGCAACAAAAGGCGAATAATTCTTTCAACAACGATCCTGCATCGACAAACAAG
>NW_007737037.1:58384-58892 GCF_000696425.1 Galeopterus variegatus
TGGCTTAGTGAGGGCAGGCCAGCCATTCCAGTTGGCTTGGCTCTGCACTGAGACGTGCCATTTGCTTACCTCGACGGGGGGAACCCCGGGGCCTATGGACCGGCATACAATCCCACTCTCCCCGTGGATCTCAGACGGGGCTGGTAGCATGGGGAACCCCAGGCCAGCGACGGGGGGGCAGGGAAGAGGAGCCCGCCCAGATCGTCTCTCCACCACACCCTGGGCGTCGGCCCCAGATAAACTCCCTCTTCCCGGGAGGCAGATTCCATCTCTGGGGACGTCAGTTTGGAAGAGCCCCTAACTGATTTATGGTGGGGAGAGGGGAGCCTGGAGACCCCTCTAGCTACATTGAAGGTGCTAGTGAGCCCTCCAGAAGGGCCGACCCATGCGGGGGGGAGTCAAAGAGGAATTGTGTGCTGAGGGACCCTCCCCCGAGGAATTCACTCTCGGCAGTCGGAGAGTCAGGACACCTGCTGGGCAGGGCAGGGCAGGGCACAACTTTGATGAC
>NW_007737038.1:0-403 GCF_000696425.1 Galeopterus variegatus
TGATTGCAAGGGGGGTAGCTACACTGGCTCGCCCCCGGCACAATGCTACATAACAACGGGCAACTGTGGGAACAAAGTCTCTGCACTGATAACCTCCTCCATGGACGGCAATCAGTGCTTAGGCAGAATTGGCGAGGCTGTCTGTTGGGACAAATTGGCGAGGCTGTCTGTTGGGACACCCCAATCGCTATCACCCCAGTAGGGGGAAAGCCCGGCCCCTGCCCCTGCAAAAGCCATGAATCAGGGGACGACATGTGCTGGGATCAGGTGGCACCCCTTGGGATGTCTGATGGAGGTGATCCCCAGGGTCAAACCCGGACGATATACAAACAATTGCCAACACTATCCTGGATCTCCAATCCCAATTGGATTTGTTGGCCGGGGTTGTACTACAAAATAGAAC
>NW_007737038.1:1359-12081 GCF_000696425.1 Galeopterus variegatus
CCTGTCCTCACCCCTCCTCACGGGTTGCAGTGTGTCAACACCCTATTGGATAAGAGCTCCCCCGCCCCTGGTACCTTATAAAAACCCCTGCTTGCTGTAATAAACAGAGTTCCGGCTTTGACCGCTCTCCTGGCTCGGTGTTCTTTCTTTGTCCCCGGGGCAGAAGCACAGAGGGGATCGGGCCTGCGACACTCATCATCCCGCTCAGCCCCACAAGAGGTTACCGCCGGCTGGTCCGGGGTCCCTTCCCGCCCTGTGTTGTTGGTCCCCGGTGGCGAGGAACCAACACTACTATGGTGGGTACATGTCTTTTTATCCACAGCCATAGAGTGTACAACACCAAGAGTGAGCCCTAATGTAAACTATGGACTTTAGGTAATAATAATGTGTCAATATATATTCACCAATTGTAACACTCTTGTGGGGGATGTTGATAGTGGAGGAGGCTATGTTGGGGTGTGGGGGAAGCACCAAGGGGCATATGGGGATTCTGTAGCTTCTGCTCAATTTTGCTGTGAACCAAAAACTGCTCTACAAAAGAAAACCTATTTTAAAACAAAACAAACAACCAAAGACACCTTTCTGTCATTTGCTTGGCTTTCCTGAACAAATTTGACTTGGTGTATCTAGTATGGAACAACCAAATATTTGGATTTTTATACTTTCATCTCCTGTTCTATGGTGTTATCTATCAGAATCCTTATCATCACTATACCTACAAAGATCTTCCAGCCTATTTTCTTTTTCTAAAGTACCTTCCAATTATTTCAAATTGCCTCAATCGTTTACTTACTGTCACAGATTCCTGAGAGTCCTGTTGTAAAATCAGTGTCTACTTCACCTAAATTAAGGAAGGACAGTAATCCTGCTTCATCACCTAGAGGAGAACATGATGGGAGGATAATTTTATGCTTTCAGTTTTCCTCACTCAATTTCCACTTAAGATGAGTCACCTATGTGCCTGGTGATTTGGGGAGATGGGGCAAAACATACATGAATGGTTCATTGAATTAGTTACAGTATGGGTTAAATTTCTGTTTTTTTTTAAAAAGATACAAAGATTCATTGTTTCTAATACAAGTTTATTTCTTTCTGAGTTTTTGGACAGAGGTTGGCAGTTTTTTCTAGAATATTAAGCATGTCAGCTGAGGGAGCATCTATGATCAATTCCTGGCTTCCATTTCTTGGCTTTAGGTGGCTATTTCAGTTGTCACCATCTCCCATGCAGCAGGAAGGAAGAAATGGAGAGCAGTAAGTTTTCTTTCACAAGATGTTTCCTATGAAATAAACATATCCCATCTACTCACAATCCAATTGAGATTGTGGTCATTTAGCTACTAGGGAAGCTGAGATACATGCTTTATATATGAGCTGTCATGGCTCAAAATCGAAGGGACAGGAAAGTTATTAACAAATGCGTGAATAAATACTAAGGTAAAATTAACGGTTCTTACCTTTTGGCTACTGAAGTATCAATGCATATTATTTCCCCCACACTTGTGTCCAAAAAGGTAATACAAACTTCCATGTAGTTGGTATAGTTTGTGCATTCTGCACAAAGTTCAAGATCTATGGGTAATATGCAATATACTCCGTTGAGTCTGAATGTTATTTTTTAAGGTTTGGTGACATATAAATTAATAGATAAATTACTTCTCTCACTTCCCAGTCCACATTCACAAACACACACACACCCACCCCTGAAATACACAGTGTAGTGGGAAATAGGAATAGAGCAATGGCAATAAAAACCTCCTTTTGGCCATTTGGAATTGGGAAGAACAGGAAGCACATGGTAGTCGCTAGTGCACAGTAACGATGAACTCCTGCAGGGCATGAACTATAGAAACTTCCTGAGTGGCAGTGGAAAAAATTCATTGGTTAGATCCTGACTCATGGTGATTTGTCCATTGTCCTCCTTGGTTTTTGGCTTGCCTTCTGAGAAGGCCTTACTGGGTTCCCTCCTCAGTCTATTACCATTAATTCATATTCCTTTTGTTCAATCACATGTCTAAGCATAAAAAAACTAAGTGTAAAACAGACAGTTTTCCCTGGGTCTTTGGATCTTCATTTCTGAAGGCTGTGATGTTATATAAAACTTTGATTAAATAAATTTGTTATATTTTTCTCTTGTTAACCTTTCTTTTGTTATAGGAGTGTGGCCATTACCCTTATGATATGGGAGAAAAAGTACCACACCTTTTTTGATCCTACACATCTCTGCTTGTAGCCTGGCTAATTCTCTTCTATCTTCAGTGGCTTCTTTTAGAATCTTGCTAAAAGCAACAAGATGAAATCATACAGCATGCAGCACACTAACCTTTCCAGAACTGCCTACAGGTTTGGAAAGCATGTTGTTCATGTTTCGCACTACTGCAGCTGACTTACCCAATATTTTGTCATGTCTTAATAAGAATTACCAGATTTTGAAAACTGAAATTTTTATATTCTTGATGCTCACAGTCCACCTGGGAATCCAATGCTTCATTTAAGATTTTGATATTGGCAGCATGATCTTACTAAGTTCCAGATTATATATTAATTACGGTGCAGCAGAAGCTACTGTAACTATTAGACCCTAACGCACAGTCAGTCAAGCAAGAGAGAATTTAATTTCTCTTTCATTAAGAGTCAGAGGAACACGAACGTTCTGGGTGGCTAGGTGACTCAGCTTCCAAAGGTGGTGTGGAGATCCAGGCTGGTGGATCTTTCACAACTACTTTCTTCTCATTCTGCTGTACTTCACATGTAATCCTCATCTCTGATGTGCTATTTGTTGACATGTCTCAGAATTCAGACAGGGAGAAAGAGAAAGTAGATGACAATATGTTTTCTTTCTAAGGATATAACCTGGAATTTGTTCATATCACCTTTTCTATCACTGCATTTGGACTGGATCAGAAGCAACAAAGGCATCCATTCATCCTGCTGAAATTCAGTGGAGAGGAGGTACAATTCTAAAGTTATGAAAGGAAATGTGATAATGGAAGACAATTAGGAATCTCTACCACATCTACCTAAGGCTTGAGTGAATTCTTCTACTGCTCATGCTCTTTATGTAGAAAATATGCTTGTATTGAGGATGAGGACCTGTTCTAAAATGACTCCTGAAAGCTAATATCTCCCTATATACTCACTCTAAGGGAATGAAGTGGCAGAAGCAATCTTTTTTTGTTTTTTCCTTGAGTATGGGTGGATAAATGAAGCCTGTTCTGCAGACCCAATCCGCCCTGTGGTTATATCTCATGCTTTATAACAAAAAAGAAAACATAAGGAAGCACATACTGGCTATGGGTCTAGCTGTAGTTCAGCTTTACTATAGATTTGTTATTTTGATCACAATATCTTTTACTACTGTGTCTGTTTATCATTTGACTCTGGATTTGGTAGGAAAAAGAAGTGTGTTATTTATCAGTTCTCTCAAACTTCAAAATTTCCTATTCATTCATTAATATAGCTTCTGTACCTGGAAGTAGCTCCTCTTTTCCACTGAATTTTCTTATATCTAGTGTACCTGTGGTCTTCATTTTGCCCTGGTTCATGACATACTTTAGGCCTTACCTTACTCAAACTCTAAATAGCTCTTGACTGAGTTAGCTATCCGTTTCTTTCACAACTACTTTCTTCTCATTTGTTTTCATGACTTCATACTTCCCTGATACTATCTCAACGGTTGATCTTTTCCTTCTTTCTTTTTTTTTCCCCCTACGGACTTGGATCTGACACTTATTTCTACATTCCCTCTGTGGTAAGTTGCATTATTGTTCACAAATCTTTATTTTCCCTTTCTCCTTTACTATCAACCTCCCAATGAAAGATATAATTTTTCATCCCATTGACCAAGTGACTCATATTGTTCAACTTAATGTGCGCAGATCTGCTATCTGCTATCTCTGTGCAGGACCTATAAATACAATCACATAATTTGGCTTAGTTTCTCTTGTTCTTGCCGTTTGCTATGAGAAAAGTCACATGCTAGATTGTGGTTGTCCCTTCATCCTGGCCTATAGAATTAAAAGAACAAAATGTAGAAGACATAAAATCTGCCCCACGGACAAGAACAGAGGTACATCTATCCCAAAGAATGCATGCAAAAGGGTATAAGAAATAAACCTGTGCTAATGTCAGCCACTGAGCTTTTGGGTTTGTTTGTAATACACACAAAAATTGGCAACTAGAAGTGCCGTAGTCCTAAAACAAAAATTTAATATAAGTAACTTTGGATTTGGGATAAATGAAAGGCAGAAAAAAAAACAAAAAAAATGTGATTAGAGGTGGGCAAAATGATGACCCATATTATGCACCAAGGAAAAATAGTAAAACCATCAATTGTGATAATCTGAAAGGCAGATAATAAAACTGTAGCTTTGACCAATGAGGTTTGGAAACTAAATGTTATTAGAGAGAGTCAGTTATTAAGCTGCATTGTATAAAATGCTGTAAGCAACAGATAAATTCAAGAAGAAAGCCCTGCCTGTCTTCAAGAAAGGATAAAAAGGAAATTAGAATTTTAAATATCTGGGACTAGCAGGGTTGGGAATATGGGTTCTTTTCTCTATTTCATAGTAAAGATGAAATTGAGAAATGAGGTTTTTTTTTTCCCCTCTCTAAGATGGTCAACTAGAGAGGTCTGTGCTAGTCCTCAACAAAAAGAGATAAAAATAACAAACACATTTTGACAGGAATTACTGAGGAAATATGCTGTAGAGCACTAGGGGAGTGATGGGATCTTCGTAAAATATGGAAGACAGGAACAGCACCTTAGAAAGTAGAGCAGGGCATCCAGCCTCTGCACCACCACAGGGATTGGCTCAGAATCAGGCAGAGAGAAGATAAGCTGAGAAAGACCTCAGCTATTTCTACTGCCAAAATAAATGCCAGAAATCCCCACCATAAGAGAGTCTCCCTGTCCTTTTGAGACCCAGGGCCATTTGGGAAGAGCGGGGAGTTAGTGCAGTTGCATAGTCTCATAGTGGAAGCCCAGGGAGAGGAAACCTCTTCGACTCTGAGTGGACACGATGCAGCACCAGGTTGGATTTGAATCCATGGCTGGAGTGTGCCTTGTCCTGGATTTGTTGAGACTGACTCCCTTTGTCTGGAGGCCCTATCTGCATTCTACCACATTTACATGGGAGCCTGAGGAACTATGGCCCTGGCTGCCTGGAGCCTAGGACAGACAGAATGGCTGAGACCCCAGCATCAGAACCAAGCAGCAACTCCCCCATCCCCACCCCAGGTGAGCAGGCTGACCAGCTGAGTAGACCAGCTGAGTAGAAAATCTGTTGCATAAATGTGGCAGTTCCCCACATTTACACATGCCCACGCTGCACAGCCCATGAACCTGCTGAACCAAGAGGTGCTTACATCACCGCCCAGCCAGCCTGGCAGTAGCCTCACCTGCCCTACAACCCTCCACACATTTGCATGGGTACTGTCAGGACCACAATCCCAGCTGCCTGCTGCCTAGGCCAGACAAAGGGACCAAGACCCCAACATCTGAGCTCCCATGACTACTCTCCCTTCCCTCCCCAGGCAAGCAGGCAGACCAGCTGAATGGGAAAGCTGCCATAAGCAGCTATTCCCTATGTTTGTGTGCACCTGACCTGCACAACCCAAGGACCTGCTGACTGCCTGGGTGTCCATGTCAGCAGCCAGTCCAGCATGGGCCCCTCCTACCCCAAACCCTCCACAGAGCTGTCAGAGCCTGCTGCTTCCTTATAGGTTTGCTACAGGCTCAACAGCTGATCCAGTAGCCCTCTACAGAGCTGCTAGAACCTGTTGTGCCAATGTATACCTGTTCCCAGACTGACAGTGGGTAGGACAGAGATTTTGACTCTCTATTGCAGGCCTCTATAGAGCTGCTGGGCTCAGCTGCACCCTTGCAGGCTTGTGCCAGGCTCAACAACTGATCAGGTGGCCACTTGCAGAGCTGCCAGGCCCTGTGGCACCTGTGTATACCTACTCCTGGACCAACAGTTGATTAGGTAGCAGCTTTCCCTCTCCACAGCATGCCTCTAGAGAACCTCTTGGTCCCATGGCACCCATGCAGGCTTGCTCCAGGCTCAACAGCTGATCCAGTGGTCCTCTACAGAGCTACCAGTACCTGCTGCACTAGTATACAGCTGCTCACAGTCTGAAAGCATATGGGGCAAGAGCTTTGACCCTCCAAAGCAGGCCTCCACAGAACAGCTGGGCCCACAGCCACAACAACCCTCTCCAGGGACACCCACCCCAACAAGAAACTGCTGAGGGCCCCAAACCCTAGGCCACAAAGGCACCCATAGACAACTCTAAGATTAAATACTGTTGAAGAACTTACACAGAGGCTTCACTATCATATTCAGCTAGATCCAAACTTAAAATGTCCAACACTAATGTCAATATAGAACATTTTAACAGGAAAAAGTCTCTCCCTTCAAAAACCACTCCTAAAATTAAAAGAAATGACTGTACTACCAGATGCCCAGACATCAGCAGAAATACAAGTAGCATGAAAAAAGACGGAAACATTACTTCCCAAAAAGAAGACTACAAATCTCCAATACCAGACAAGAAACAACAGGAAACCTGTGAATTGCCTGAAGAGGAATCCCAACTGGCAATACTAAAGAAAATCAACAGGATGGATAGAAAAAAATAGATAGAAATCACAGAAAAAAAATGCAGTACATGTATGATAAATTCAACAAAGGGATAGAAACAATAAAAAAAGAAGCAAGCAGAAATCCTGGAACTGAGTAATTCATTCAATGAAATAAAAAATACAACTGACAGCATATGTAGCAGACTAGAACAAGTGGAAGAAAGATTTTCTGAACTAGAAGACAGGCTTTTTAAATGATCACAGTTGGACCCCCCCCCCAAAAAAAAAGAAAGAAAGAAGGAAAAGAAGAAAAAAGAATTTTAAAAAATGAAGAGAACTTATGAAATCTTTCTGATTACCTTAAGCATACAAACATCTGTATTTTGGGTGAACTTGAAGGGGAAGAGAAAAGAAAAGGAATTAAAAGCCTGTTTAATAATATAATAGCCAAAAACATCCCAAGTATTGGGAGAGATATGGTCTTACAGATTTAAGAAGCTCAAACAATTCCAAACAGATTGAACCCATAAGGAACTCCCCAAGACACATTATAGTCAAATTGTCAAAAGTCAGAAACAAAGAAAGAATTATAAAAATAGCAAGTAAAAAGCATCAAATCACCTAAAAGAGAATTCCCATCAGGCTAACACTAGACATCTCAACAGAAATCCTACAGGGCAGGGGACAGTAAGATGACATATTCAAAGTGCTAAAAGAAAACAAACAAACAAACAAAAAAACCTGCCAAACAAGAATACTATATTCAGCAAAGCTTTCTTTCAGAAATGAAGGAGAAATAGTATCTTTCACAGACAAACAAGAACTGTGGGAATTAATCACCATAAGACAGGCCCTTCATAAAATATTCAAGAGAGTCCTACATCTGTAATCAAAAAAATGATATATCTCACTATAAATACATAAGAAAGAATAAAAACCTCTAGTAGAACAGAAATAAAATGTATTCTCATCAATACATAAAAAAAAAGAAAAGAAAAGAAAAGAAAACCAGCAATGATAAATATTAAAAAGGCAAAGAAAGGAGCAAAAGAAATATAAAACAACCATAAAGAAATTAATTAAATGGCAGGAATAAGGCATGAACGACATGGTCCCAAACAAACAATGGATCAAAGAAGAAATAAACAGGAAATAAAAAAATCCCCCCAAGTAAATGAAAATACAAGCATAACTTGTCCCATTGGTTTTGAAAGCAGTACTAAGAAGGAAGTTTATTTCAATAAATATTCACATCAAAAGACTAGAAAGACTTCAAATAAACAACCTAATGTTACACCTTGAAGAACAAGAAAAACGAGAACAATCCAATCCTAAAATTAGAAGATGGAAAGAGATAATTAAGACAGAGCAGAACTAAATTAAATAGAGACCAAAAGAATGATAAAAAGATCAATGCAACAAAAAGTTGTTTTCTTGAGAAGATAAACAAAATAGACAAGCCATTGGCTAGAGTAACCAAAAATAGAAGAGAGAAGACCCACATAACAATATCAGAAATGAAAAAAGAGATGTTAAAATTGATGCCATAAACATACAAAAAATCATTAGAGACTACTATGAACAACTGTATGCCAACATTTGAAAATCTGGAGGAAATGGATAAAATTCTGGACACATACTAACTCCCAAGACTAAATGAAGAAGAAACAGAACACCCGAACAGACCAATAATGAGCAAGAAAATTGAAGCAGTAATCAGCAGTCTCCCAATAAAGAAAAGCTCATGACCAGATGGCTTCATTGCTGAATTCTATCAAACCTTTAAAGAGGGATGAATACCAATACTTTTCAAACTGCTGCAAAACATTGAAATGGAGGCCATTCTCTTAAACTCATTCTACGATGCCAGCATCGTTCTGTTACCAAAATGAGACAAGGACACAAGAACAAGAAAAGAAACTACAGGCCAATATTGTTGATGAACATAGACACAAAAATCTTCAACAAAACATTAGCAAACAGAATACTACAACACATCAAAAAGATTATACATCATGATCATGTGAGATTTATCCTAAGGATGCAAGGATGGTTCAACATCCATAAATCAACAAATGTGATAAATTACACCAACAAAATCAAAGACAAAAACCAAATGATTATCTTAATACATGCAGAAAAAGCACTTGACAAAATTTAACATTCCTTCACGATAAAGATCACAACAAATTAGGTATAGAAGGAAAGCATCTTAACACAATAAGAACCATGTATGACAAACACATTGCCAACATCATCCTGAATGGGGAAAAACTGAAAGTTTTTCCTTTAAGAACAAGAACAAGATAAGGATACCCACTCTCACCATCCTGTTCAATATACTAATGGAAGTATTAGCTGGAGTAATCAGGTAACAGAAGAAATACAGGGTATCCAGATTGGAATAGATGAAGTCAAATTGTCCCTGTTCATAGATGATATGATCCTATATATAGAAAAACATATAAACTCTACCAAAAACTCCTAGTGCTGATAAACAAATATAGTAAAATAGCAGGGTAAAAAATCAATACAGAAAAATCAGTAGCATTTTTTATATACCAACATTGAACAAGCAGAAAAAGAAATCAAGAAAGCAAGCCCATTTACAGTAGCTACCAAAATAATAAAATATGTAGGAATAAATTTAATCAAGGAGGTGAAAGATCTCTATAATAAGAACTATAAAATTCTGTTGAAAAAAATAAAAGAGGACACCAAAATATGAAAATAAATTCCTTGGTCATGGATTGGAAGAATTAACATCGTGAAAAGGTCCATACTACCCAAAGTGATCTACAGATTCAATGCAATCCCCATCAAAAAACCAATTACATTCTTCAAAGAAAAAAAAAAAAAATCCAAACATTCATATGGAACAACAAAAGACCCCAAAGAGCCAAAGCAATACTAAGGAATAAAAAACAAAAACAAAAACAAAAAAAAAGTCATTACACTACCTGACCACAAATTACACTGCAAAGTTTTAGTAACCCAAACAGCATGGTGCTGGCAAAAAACAGATACATGGACCAATGGAACTGAATAGAGAACCTGGAAATTTACTGACATACTTACAGCCAACTGATCTTCCACAAAGGCACCAAGAAAATATATCGGGGAAAGGACAGCCTCTTAAAATATGGGGCTGGGGAAACTGGATATCCATGTGTAGAAGAATGAAACTAGACCCATACACCTAGCCACATACCAAAATCAACTCAAAATGGATTAAAGACTTAAATATAAGACCTGAAACTATAAAACAGTGTAAACATTTTAGGATGCAGAACTGGGCAAAACTTTGTGAATAAGACCTAAAAAGCACAGGAAACAACAGGAAAAATAAATAAACGGGACTATATCAAACTTAAAGCCTTCTGCATAGCAGAGAAAACAATCAACAGAGTGAAAAGACAACGTACAGAATGGGAGAAAATATTTGCAAACTATACATCTGACAAGGGATTAATATTCAGAATATATAAGGAACTCAAACAACTTAACAGAAAAAACAAATAATCCAATTTAAAAATGAGCAAAGGAGGTGATTAGACATTTCTCAAAAGAAGACATACAAGTGGCCAACAAATATATGGAAAAATCAACACCACCAATCATCAGGGAAATGAAATCAAAACCACATTGAGATATCATCTCACCCCTGTCAGGCTGGCTATTATCAAAAGGACAGAGAATAACAAATGCTGGCAAGGATGCAGAGAAAGGGGAACTCTTCTATACAGTTGGTGGGACTGTAAATTATGATAGCCATTATGGAAAGCAGTATTGAGGTTTCTCAAACAACTACAGATAGATCTACCATATAATCCAGCAATCCTAAATCATCATGTCAAAGTGATACCTGCACTCCTATGTCTATCACAGCTCTATTTGCAATAGACAAGTTATGGAATCAACCTAAATGTTCACTGATGGATGACTGGATAAGGAAAACGTGGTAAAGATACACAATGGAATACTAGTGTCACAAAAAAGAATGAAATTCTGCCATTTGCAGCGATATGGATGAGCTTGGAGAAAATTATGTTGAATGAAACAAGCCAGGTACAGAAAGAGAAAAACTGCCTGTCCTCATTCATGAGAGGGAGGGAGGGAGGGAGGGAGGGAGGGAGGGG
>NW_007737038.1:12512-22743 GCF_000696425.1 Galeopterus variegatus
GGAAGGAAGGAAGGAAGGAAGGAAGGAAGGAAGGAAGGAAGGAAGGAAGGAAGGAAGGAAGGAAGGAAGGAAGGAGAGAGAAAGATAGATCAAAATAATATGATGAAGTTTCAGGAGAGAACAGAAACATGGTTGTTAGAGGTGAGAAAGGGGGAGAGAGAGGGGGATTAGTGATTGATTGTTTAATGGACACAAGGCATCATCACATTTTGTAATGATGAACATAGTAATTATCCTGATTTGATCATCACACATTGTACACAGGCACTGATATTCAACTCTACTCCACAAATATGTATAATCAATTATTTTTCAATAAAAATTTTAAACAAACACATTAATTGTGCAAACATATTAAAAAAAAAAAGAAAAAGGGAGAAATGATTTGTGACCCAAATCCTCATTAAGATGCATCTTTATGTCAAAGACAAAATCGTAGGTATACTCATTAAGACAAATGCTCAAAGGAAAGCACAAATCATAAGCATGGCTGGACCAGACCACCCTTAGTTAAAATCTCTGAGATGATTTCACACATTTTATTTGTTATTACATGGCCTCTGGTAAATCTTTTTAGTTGGGTAAAATAACTCAGAAAAAAGTAAGCCAAGATGACATTCAGTGAAAGTCACATATACTGAAAATATTTGCAATTAACCTAAGGAAAAAGTGTGTCTCAAAACTAATTTTTTTTTGAGACTGTTAGAATATAAGCTGACTAGCATCAAATAGGTTTTTTTAAAAAGTCCAAAACCATTTTGAGAGATTTGTACTTTTATGAGACCAGTGCTCTAATTCCTGAGCTATGGAGCTTCTAGTTTTTACTTTTAAAATCACTGTTAGAAACACAGGAAGAGACACACAGAGATATAGATAGAGATATAGGTATAGATACAGATAAAAACGCAGATACGGGGAAAGATTAGATAGAGATATAGACGGAGAAATAGATCCAGGTACAGACAAAAAAGTGGTATACAGAAGTATAGAGAAAAGTAGAAACACAGCTACGGACACAGATACAGAAAGAGAAACAGATACAGGTAGAGACACAGACCAGATACAGATAGAGACACAGATACAGATAATGGGAAGACACAGATATTGATACAGATCTAGATACAGATGCAGGTAGAGACATAGATACAAATAGAAACACAAATTCAAAAACAAGCAGAGACACACAGATACAGGTAGAGAAAGATACAAATAGAGATAGAGACACAAACACAGATATAGAGTCAGATATAGACACAGATAAAGACACAAGTGCAGACAAATACAAATAATAAATAAATAAAACCACCGTTAGCCTTACTTGAAATAGTTTGTTACTATTCAATATGTAAAATGGACTTTTTTCTCTATTTTCTATCTGAAAGAAAAAGACTTGAGAAAGCCCTTATCACATGTTGCCAAGGAGACTAATCAAAAGGATACTCTTCCCAGAGGTCAAAGCATAGACCCGTGGGGAACAATGAACTGAGAAGCTTCTCCCAGTGGACAGAACCAGAGGCTAATCAAGGAACTCATTCTATTACCAGGGAGAGGGATACAAAATGTTTATTGGTGGGTTGTAGAACACCACTGTCCGAACTATGACACTGGGGCATACTGAGTATTTTAAGATGAAGGAAATTGAGAAAGCCGGAGAAATAGGAAGATCTCTCTCTTACCTTCCCCCACCATTTTCCTTTGAGGTCGCACACACACACAATTCTCTCACCTACCTCCCCTGAAAGTCAGTCATAAAACCCTCATGTGACAGATGGGCTAGCCCATATCCAGAGGAAAGAAATGAAGAGACAGGGATTCTAAAGAGAATCTGAACAAACAGGACTTTCTACATTCTGCCGTGTTTATTGTACTTAGAATATAACCTCCCTGCTTTGGTCCCATCATATTTCTACACATCTGCCCATTCTTCATTGAACATATGCATAAAAATGCACAGTCTTCTCTGGGTCTTGGGGCCATAATTTCTAAAGGATCCTATTTCACATACAACTTTTGTTAAATATATTGTTCTGCTTTTCTCTTGTTAATCTGTCTTTTGTTATATGGGTACCAACATGAACCTTGCAATGGGTGAGGAAAAGACATTACTTTTCCCCCCCACATTATCTAGCCAAATTTCATATTTCCATGGACCAGTGCCTGCTTGCTGTGTGTGTGTGTGTGTGTGTGTGTGTGTGTGTGTGTGTGATTATTCTTTTTTCAAACAGTAATGCTTTTTGGTGGATAGTCCACCGTATTACGATGGATGCGTGAGCTAGAGGAGTATCATCTCAATGTAAAGTGGAGATTATCACAAAGTGATGGACTTACAGTCTGATGCCATGTTTGGATAAGACATTTAGGATATCTTCTTTGGGGTGTGTTTTCTGTACAGCAGGAAGGAAAATAAATATTCATTACTAAGAGGGCAGATTGTGATAATAGATTATTGTTTACAAATATTCACCTCCTCCTACCCTTCTGCCCCCATCCCATCCCATGAGAGAAGTATATTTTCTCATTTCATTATTTGTTTTACTTGCCATGAGACTTAATTTGGCCAAAAAACATTTGAGTATCCATGATGGTTAGCAAACTGAAGCATTAAATGTCATTGAATGGGATAGCTTCTTGATTGTGTTTCTACCACAATAAAGCATAATTATATATGATTTGCTCCTTCAATCTGGGTCCCAGAATGAGAAGGTGCCAAGCAGAGACTCAGAGAAAACACAGTCTATATATATGCAACACGAGGAGGAAATTAACTTTTGTAATAAGTTTCTGAAATTTGGGGGATGCATGTTTCTCAGCATAAATATGTTATAGTATCTAGCAGGAAAGCATACTTCTTATACTTGGGAAATTTCTAACTAATTAATTTCCTCCAGTCTAAGGTAGAAATCAGGTATTCACTTTTCTAGGCTCCTTTGCAGCAAAGGCACAGACTTATCAACTAGTTTCTGCTAAGCTAATTAGGCACATCTGCTGTGAATTTCACTTCAGACGAGATCATCATGAAGAACCAGGTGCCACATGGGGTCGTGTTTAGTTGAGGATGACATTGGAAGCTTTGCAGGCAGTGGTGAGAGAGAACCAGGTACCTAGTGCTCACGGTCACTGATGGCAAGTGAGGTTTCCAATCTCAGAAACAGTGACTGGGGGTCTTCACTGGCACAGTCCTACAGTGTAGTATGGACATAGTACCATTTTATGTGGCCTCCAAGCCTACACCTTCCACTCTTGGAAAAAGTCTGTGAGCTATCTACTAAGCTTTGATAAGACCTTTTCACTGCTTTAATTTGTCAGAGTGTGTTCTAAGTTGTTTCCTTTCCTTCCTTCTTTTCTTCTTTCTTTTGCTTTGCTTTTTTTTCTTTTCTTTCCTTTTTTTTTTTTTTTCCTTTTTTTTTTTTTTTCCTTTTTTTTTTTTTTTCCTTTTTTTTTTTTTTTCCTTTTTTTTTTTTTTACAAGACACCTGAGTGAATCATTCTGTTTCTTATGTCACAATTAATGCCTACACCTGAGTGTACCATGCTCTGGATACACTGACCTACTGACGGGCTCTAGAACAATGCATTTTACAAACTCAAGACCTTTGCCAATGCTGTGCTATTTGCCTAGGTATCTTCTCATAGCTCTTCTGAAGGCTATCTTCTCACCTTTCAAATTCTAATTTAAATATGTTTTCGATAAGATGTTCTACTCTAACATTTAAGAGTACTAATCCCCCCACCTTCTCCAAACAGATTTATGATATTCTCAGAGCATCCATTCTATTTCTTCTGTAATATTTACCAAAAACTGTTACTTGTTTATTGGTTTATTTTCTCTTTCCCTGACTAGAATATAAGCTCCATGACAGTAGAGATCATTCATATTTTGTTCACTGTTTTATCTGCAGGTCCCATCAAAATACACATTGCATGACAGGAACTTAATGCAAATTTTTGAATGAATGAGTGAATAAATGGATGAGTGGGAATGGGTTAGAGGACTGAGAAGTGTGCTGAAGATTTGAAATATTTATTTAGAGGAACGTGGCCAAGGACTTCCAAGCAATGTTTAAACTTCCCCTGTGGTTGGAGAATATTAACATGTAAAACACTACATTTTTATTCTTTTTTACCCCCCTAGTGTAACTTGGCAACAATGACATAAAAGCAAAAAAGAAGGATTGGTCTTCATCCAGCATTAAGCTTTTTTTTTTTTTTTTTTTTTTTTTTAATACACATGAGGTGAAAGAAAAAAATGCAAGGAAGTTGAGGGTATTTGCGAACCATCAGTTTAGTACATACATTACAATCCAGAGTGGCTAGCAAAGTGAGTATTGCAAGAAGCTGTTGATAGATTTGAGAAAGTGGAGAAATCAAGAGGTGAAGTCCAAATGCAGTACAATTAAGGGAGTCGAACAGTACAAAATAAAAGTTATAATCAACGTATAGCATTTAACTGTTCTGAGGCTGCAAAATGACAAATGGTGATACTTTCCAGAATGTAACCGTGTTTGTAAGTACTAAAATGGAATAGATTCAAAATTCACTGGAGATCAAGGAAAAGTAAAGATGGGATTTGGATGATTCTGAAATCATCTGAGATTCTGAAATCATCTAGACTTTGAAATCAGCTGAGATAACTTTTGCTATTTTATTTTAAGTTCAACCTTTCCACTACTGAATGATTTAACTTAATTCAACTGAAATTTGTTAAGCACAAAACCCAGGTTACAGTTGGGTCTTCTAATGTCTCTGTGTAAACTAGGGAAAGGCACTCTTTCCTCTGGGTAGAGAAAACTCAAGTCAGAGTACACGGTTTAGAAAACAGAGCCTGGACTGTATTATATGTCCCAGTTCTTCCCTACGCTTGGTACTTTCGGCCTTAAACACATTTTATGAAAGAAATTTTCAGAGGAGAGGAAAGGAGAGGCAATTTACATTACTGAGTTCCCACTGTGTACCAGCTATTGTGCTAGGGTTTTAAACATCTTGTCGCTTTTAATTCTCACCACAACCATATATGGACAGAAGTTATTATTTCAATTTTCCAAGTAAGGTAATTGAGTTCCAACACTCTAAGTGGCCTGCCTAAGTTTACATAGCTATATTAATCTGCAGAACAAAATATGAATTTTGTTTGTTTGTTTTCTGTTCAGTAAATGGCCTCCAAAGAAAGTGGCTAAAAACAAAACGTTTGTTTTTTTTCTTATAATTCTTTGGATTGTCTGGGCAGTTCTTCCAGTTTGGACAAGTTTGTGAAGAGGCTGAAAAATCTAGGCAACCCCACTCACCTGTTTGGAACAGGTGGGGTAGATGGGAAGACTTGGGACCTCTCTCCATTATGATTTTTTATCATTCAGTAAGTTATCTCCAACAAGTCCACATGGTGGAGAGTTTCTAACAGGAAGAAATGGCAACCACTCAGTGATGAAACACTTTTAAAGACTCTACATTCTTGCATTGTCCCATGGGTAAAGCAAATCATAAGGCCACGCCCAAATGTAAACAATGAAGAAATGTGTTACACCTCTTAATAGGAGAAGAGGTCTAGTCACATTGCAAAGGGACATGCATATAGGAAAGGGAGAAATTTGTGGGCATTTTGCAATCTACTCCAGAACATAACTTGAAACTCATGTTCTTTCTACTATATCATGTTGCTTTCTTCTACAATATCATATTGTTCACAGGGCTCTTATTAATTCCCAGATAAAGACAACATTGTCCAAGCCCTTGGGCAACTGTGGAAATAAAAGGAAACATATTTATTTAGAACGTACTACATACTTAGCAACATCCTAGAAACTTCCCTTTATCTAGTTATTATATTAGGGAGTGAGTAATCTGGAGAATAATGTCCTCTGCACGCAGTCTGGAATTTAGTAAACAGGTTAAATTGTGTTTTAGAGATTCAAATAAAGCATTATGGAAAGGAGTTATAAGTGACTATAGAGATATCATATATTCATAATTTTGATAAAAAATTTACTTTATTGGGGCCGGCCCGGTGGCGCACTGCTACAGTGCGCTGCTTGAGAGCGCGGCGGCGCTCCCGCCGAGGGTTTGGATCCCACATACAGACCGGTTCCCGCTCACTGGCTGAGCGAGGTGCGGGCGCGACACCGAGGGTTGCGATCCGTTGCCGGACACGAGAAAAGACAAAAAAGGGGAAAAAAAATTTACTTTAGTTTATCCTTTTGCATAATAGACTTTTCTTCCCAAAGATTCTATTATAGGCTGTAAAATATGGTCACCATTATAATCACAGACTATTCTGAGAAAAACCTTATGAATATGCATATATACACACACAAACACACACACACGCACATAGCATTTGACCTGTTACCTATAGATAATTTGGATATATATGTATGGGTGGATACCATAATAATTTCAAAATTACTTTCATGGTGGCCTGGATAGATCTAACAAATATAATCAGTTTGACTTAATTATCATTGTTATTAGCAATGTTTATACTAAGTGCTAATTACTTAGATGCTTTCCACAGATTTTCTCATTTAATTCTCACAGTAACACAATGAGGCATGTAATGTTATTACTCTCCCTTTACATATAGGAAAATCTCTAAGGAACAGGGAGTTTAAATAATTTGTCCACTTTCACATAGCTAAAATTTCAGTCCAGTATTCTTACACCAGTGTTTGAATATTTAACTAATCAATTTATGCTGCTTCATTTATATCAACTAATTTTATGATTAGTTACTTGACAGTCTATAGGGAAGGCAAAACTTTACTTCTACCCTCCTAGGCTCTCCAGCTGGGCCTTAGAATTAAATTGGCATTGGACATTAACAGGAGAAAACCATGAAGATTTTTACATGTACGTGGGAGCCCCCATAGGAAAATGGAGACCTAAAGAAGCAGCTAGAGCTGAATGCTTATATATTAAGTTGGATAAAGAGTAGTAAATTGTGAAAACGTGACAGAATCTTTGTCTTGGGCTTGGGCTAGGACAGTTAATTGTTGAGAAGTGTCGAGGAAGATAAGGATCAGTTTAACAAGGTATGTTTGTACAGATTTCCCTCAGCCTCGTGCACTTTTCGCTTAGGAGTTTCACCTACTGCTTTTAGGAAGAAAAAGGAAGGTGAAAGTGCCCTTTTTGCATCTGCTGTTTATCAAGTGCCTTTAATTCAAAATATCCTTATGCCAAAGTGGAATATTTTGGGGTGGCGTATTTCATCTTGCATGTCAAATCAACCACACTGACATACACTAAATCTTTACGATGGCCCAAGTTTCAAGGATGTTTGCATATGTTCAAATTCATCAAATTGTTTACATTAAATATGTGCTGTTCTTTGTATATCAATTATACTTCAATAAAGCTTTTTTGTGTGATTTTTTAAAAAAAAATATAGCCTAAATTCCTTGCTAATACCACATCATGTCCAAGGATAAAGATTACTAACTCAGATTACCATTGCTTTTTACCCCATCTGAAGAGGAAAATTCAGAAACATATTGTGGTAGGTTCTTAGATTCTCTCAAATCCCATTCTATTCTCCTTCTTTTGGGTCATGGTTACAAGATAATAGCTGCCTTTCATCTGGATACAAATTAGGTTCCACTAATACAAGACACTCTTGTTTGAGTTCTGAAAAGTGATCTTAGGGCAAAATGCTTCTTCCTGAGATTCTTGGCTCTTTGAAACAAAGTTTGAAAGTGTGCAGATATCTGGTACCAGCATTGCCGCATTCATCCCCTTGTTTCCAGGTTGTTAAGAAGCCGTGGCTATGGTGGGTGCTTGATCAGACATACGAATCCACAGATTGTAGCTTTAGTTGCCTCTTCTGCCTCCTGTGTTTGAGAAGCAGTGGTGGTGGCCCTGGGGGCAGCAGCAGCTTCTTGTTTCTTGACTGTCTCTGGTGGTCACAGAAGTGACAACTTTCATAAAGATTAAATAATCAGATTAAATGTACATGAAAAGCAAAATTCCAAATTAAAGTTGTAAAGTGATCTCATGTGTGGGAAAAATCCATAATATATGCAGATATGCAGGGCTCCATTCTTCAGAATACAGAAACGTACAATCACTCAGAACATTGCTTTGAACATTAATTGTCATATTTGGAAATATAGCATATTATATACTATTTTATTTATTTTTTCAGCTGCACCCAGAATATTATTTGAAATATTATCTCATAGTTATTATGTGATGGTTATACCACATTTTAGAATATAATCTGTTCTGTTATCTGTATTTACTTCTTTATTTACATATATTTGTATCTGATAAGATTAGATCAGAAAATATTTCCACTGGGGGTCTGTTTGCTGTAGTTATTTTATCAGATTATATGTAGAAAATTAATGTTGGAGGAACTATCCAACCCAATTTTAACAGGTGACTAAACTGAGCTCAAGAGTTTAAGCGTCTTTGTCTGGTGAACACATTTACTTAGTGTCAAATTGCGAACTGGGAACTCTGACCAGAACAGTTTAGTACGATATTCTTTATACTATTCCACACTGCTAAAAATAGGGAAAAAATTAAAGAGGGAACAAAGGAAATGGAAAAGGTGTTAATCAGGGATGCATGTATAACTTGACACACTCCAGGATGACTGAATTTGAATCTCTGGAAATTGAGATGTTCGGGTGACCTAGCTGTGCACGGCCACTTAAGAACTACTGGGCTAGAGAACGATGGTGTGTGATGAAGGTCAATATCTAAAAATCACTTCTGTAATGCTCAGTTCCATTCTAAGACCTCATCTTTTTTACCAGACATGGCATGTGACACCAGTGAACAGATTCCTACTTGAAATTCTTCTTTCTCTTGGTTTCTTGGACTTTTTCCTGTTTCTCCATTTCTTTTTGAATCTCCTGAGTGGAGTCTCTTTCCTCCAATTGCCTTTTCATCTTGATGTCTTCTACAACTAGAGCAGTGGTTCTCAACAGGTGGCAATTTGGCAATGTCTGGCCACATTTTTCATTCTCATGCCTTGAGGTGTATTACTAGAATCTAGTTAGTAGAGACCAGGGGTGCTGCTGAATATCCTACAATGCACAGGACAGCCTCGCACAACAAAGAATTCTCAGTTCAAAACGTCAGTGATGTCAAATTTGAGATACCTTGAATTAGACTATAATGTTTATATGCTCAGAATTGTTTTTGACTTATACAATGTAAGTAGGAAAGGCAAGCACTTGTGTGTGAAGTAACCTTCAAATAATTTTTTATTTTATTTAATAGTGCAATAACTGCCAATACTTTGGCCACTGTGGAGCACATTTGAGGACAGGGCCTGCTTCTCATTCATCTTCACATCCATAGCCTTTAGCAAAGTAAGCACTAAAATGTTTGTTCAACTTTCAAAGTAGTCTGAAGACATGAAAGTTATGGGAGTTAATTTAGTAAAATGACTATGGTTCTATTAAATGTATTAATCTAAAAGGCAAATAATGAAAAGAATGAATACCAACTTCATATTTTTCAAACTCTTGAAGGTGGACAGTAAATTCACTGAAAAAATCAGGTTAAAAATTTGTAAAGTAAATGTGTTGCAGAAATCAACAAATCATACCACATCTTCCAGAAAAACAAACCCTGGTCTCTGGTTTTCTTTTCTTTGTTTCTGGGAGGATCAAGGTTGAGAATGCTTTTAATAAAAGCTGCTTTTATCATACCTTTCCTTAGACTTGGGTTTTCACCCCATCTAGGAAGAGAAAAGCATATATTCTTATGAAAATGTGTTAGGTGATGGATGCATGGTGATTGAATTATGATTAACCTAAATTTACATTATCAAGGCTTCAAGTAAGAGAACAGATCCCTTTTAATTGAAATGGACTTTATTTAAATTTCATAATGCCTAACATAGAATGAGAGGAATGAGAAAAAGTGTGAAGACATTCCATTTCTCATTATCTCAGTGATTGCCAGTTGCTAAAATTTTATTTTTCTAAATAAGATACTTTATTGAATAGATAAGAAAAACCAAGGACAATGCAACATGATGAAAAATATGATATTGTGGAAATAGATTCTAAGATGGCGACAGGTCTGGAGCGGCCGTGCCAGGAGACAGTGCGACCCTGAGAAGTGTGCGCTGTGATACCAGAGTACTATTTGCATTTCCAAGAGCAACAAAAAACGAATAAATCTTTCAACAACGAACCTACAATGACAAACAAGCAACAACAGGTTCAAGGTTTTAGGGCCGACACAAAAGAAGACTCCTGAGAGTGCCCAAGCCCTGCTGCGGG
>NW_007737038.1:23050-23757 GCF_000696425.1 Galeopterus variegatus
GAAATGGAGTGAGGCGCGCCGGACTGGCCCAATGCTGCGAGCTCTGTGAGTCACCCCCAGCACAGCCCCACTTGCGGGGCAAAGCCTGACTGCTCCCCACCTGCCTGGCTCCCGCCTACCACACCAGGCCAGGTGCCCGCAACAGAGCTGCCTCCATTTTCCTGGGTGGGGGCGGAGACGGCCGGCTTAGAGCAGGCAGGCCAGCCATCTCTGCTTGGCGCAGCTCCTCACTTAGATGTGCCATTTGCTTACCTCGATGTGGGGCACCCTGGGGCCTGTGGACCGGCCTACAATCCCACTCTCCCCACGGATCTCTGATGGGGCTGGTAGCGTGGGGAGCCCCCGGCCAGCGCCGGAAGGGCAGGGAAGAGGAGCCCGCCCAGATCGTCTCTCCACCATACCCTGGGCGTCGGCCCCAGGTAAACTCCCTATTTCCGGAAGGCAGATTCCATCTCTGCGGACCTCAGTTTGGAAGAACCCCTAACTGATTTCTGGTGGGGAGAGGGGAGCCCGGAGTGCTCTGGAGCTACATTGAAGCTAGCAGAGAGCTCTCCCGAGGGCCGACCCGTGCTGGGGGGAGTCAAAGAGGAACTGTGTGCTGAGGGACCCTCCCCCGAGGAGTTCACACCCGGTAGTGAGAGAGACTGGACACCTACTGGGCAGGGCGGGGCAGGGCACAGCTTTGATGTCTCAGCTGAAAGACAAGG
>NW_007737038.1:27361-34807 GCF_000696425.1 Galeopterus variegatus
CTCAGCATCCGGGAAATGCAAATCAAAACCACACTGAGATACAATCTCACCCCAGTTAGGACGGCTAAAATCCAAAAGACACTGAATGATAAATGCTGGCGTGGTTGCAGAGATAAAGGAACTCTCATACATTATTGGTGGGAATGCAAAATGTTGCAACCCCTATGGAAAATGGTTTGGAGGTTCCTCAAACAGCTGAAGATAGATCTACCATACGATCCAGCTATCCCACTACTGGGAATATACCCAAAGGAATGGAAATCATCAAGTCGAAGGTATACCTGTTTCCCAATGTTCATTGCAGCACTCTTCACAATAGCCAAGAGCTGGAATCAACCCAAATGTCCATCATCGGATGAGTGGATACAGAAAATGTGGTATATCTACACAATGGAATACTACTCAGCTATAAAAACAAATGAAATACTGCCATTTGCAACAACATGGATGGACCTTGAAAGAATAATACTGAGTGAAACGAGTCAGGCAGAGAAAAAGAAATACCACATGTTCTCACTTATTGGTGGGAGCTAAAAAAAAATAAAAACAAAAAACAAATCAATTCACTCACATACACACACACACACACACACACACACACTCTCTCTCACACACACACACAAAAACAAACAAACAACAACAACAACAACAACAACAAAAACCGGAGGGGGGGAGAGGAAGATATAACATCCACAATTTTTTTTGAAGTTCTTACAACAAGAAAATGGAGGGGACACACTTGGGTGGGAGGGGGGAGAGGGAGGAGGGAGGAAGGTTTCGCTGATGGGACACAATAATCAACTACATTGTGTATTGACAAAATAAAAATAATAAAATAAATAAATAAATAAATAAAATAAAATAGATTAATCAATACCTTCAGGTAAGTAAAAGATGTGTTTTTTGTACATCAATAACTGGTTAAGATTTTTTAAAAAGAGATAATAGAAATGAAAAATTTATCAAATAAGTGACAAGAATGTAATTTAAAATTGAGTAAACTGCTTACACATTGCTTAGCAGAATGTATGCAAAAAACCCTGCACACGAACATATTATGGTTAAGGTAGAGTTACTCCAGAAATAAATATGAAACCTAAAAAAAAAAAAAGAAAAATATGATATTGTGTACAATTCTTATTTCTGTAAAACAAGTTGAGTGGCTTCATATAAAAAGAAAGATTTAATGCTTAGAACATTTTAAAATCTAAAAGGTCTTATCACATGCTTAGCTAATTATTTTGACAGGAATCTAACTGATGAGTGCTTTTCCATGCAAATGGATTTGTGACAAACAAGATGACTGCCTTCTACATAAACACTCTGTAACTAATACTTATCTCCACAGAGACAGTAAGTAGTGAAAGTTGGCACTTAGAATTCAGTGGCAATGTTTTCCTCTGCAATTGATTCACCTAGTAGATGGGCCATAAAATGGTTCCACCAATTATTTTCTTTTTGGAAACCCAGACAACTCTGTCTTCTTTATGTGTGTAAGTCTGTTTTTTTTTTGTTTTTTTTTTTTTGTTTTTTTTAACACATCCTCAATTCTATATCACCAGGTTAATTTTTCAGTTTGGTCCTCTTTTCCTTATGATCCTTTTTTCTTTTCCTTCTTTCCTGGTTTTTATTTTTTCTCAGTATTAATCTATTTTCACTAAATGATGACACTAAAACCTCTACCTGTTGCTCCCACTTTGCTCAACTACCATTTGGGCATTTAACCCAGGTATAAAGTACCTTTTCTTCAACACATTCCAAGCTTTTTATTTTCCTTTGAAATTTTTCAGATTTTTCTATTTCCACCAGAGATACCATCATTCCCCAAGCTATCTTGTCTTAAAATCTTTATATATCATTGAATCTTACAACTTTATTTGTTTACATATTCAAACAGTTATTTATTTTTAGTTTTCCTTAGTAACACCTTTGTTTCTTTTTGGTCCTCCTGGGCTACCCTGTTAAGAATGAGGGTCCTTCAAAAAGCTCACAGAGGGCCGGCCCGGTGGCACACTGCGCTAGTGCGCCACTTGGGAAGCGCGGAGGCGCTCCCGCCGAGGGTTTGGATCCCACATACAGACCGGTTCCTGCTCACTGGCTGAGCGAGGCGCGGGGGCAACACCGAGGGTTGCGATCCCGTTGCCGGTCCCGGTCCAGTACGGGGGCGACACTGAGGGTTGCGATCCGTTGCCGGACACGGAAAAAGACAAAAAAAAAAAAGAAGCTCACAGAAAGATTTGTTTTGTCTTTCAATTCTATTTTTCCACAAACTTTTAAACATACCCTTGTACACTCATAAATTTGTGCCAGCAATTCTGAATTTTTATGTGTTACTTTTTATCTCCATGCCTTTATTTTGAATCCACTTCATTCATTAACTAAAGCAATTTTTTCTAAAACTTGACCACTTTTATCATATTACCTATTGACTCAAAATCATCAGTTGATCCCATTATTCTTTCGATCAAATCCTATTTCTGGAATTTGATAATATACATAACCCTACTAATTCACCTCTCTTATTTGATCCTTGATAGTCCCCAATAAGCTCATTACAAGTAACTTACCAAATTTGTCTCTTTTCATTTCATTTAAGATTTTCCCTAGGCAGAATAGCTATCCTTGTGCATTTAATTTAGCTGATTATAACCCATCATTCAGGTTCCACCTCAGATTGCTTCATCTCCACACACAACATCCATGATGCAACCTCTTTAGAACACAGATGACTGATTATTTGTGCAATACTTTTCAGATCTGTATACAGCCTACTATAAACTTATGTTTATTTGTTTGGCTTCACTAAATTGATGACTTTTGAACATATATATATGCGGTTTTTGTTTACATACAGGTTTATTTCATCTACTTACAAAATGATTTATGGAAGTTTATTTTAACAGAGTATAAAGATAGTATTAGAAAAGTGGTATATGAAAATATATATTATAGAAAAAACCTAGTTTGTTTTTGTGATGGTCAATTTTATTTGTCAACTTGACCGGGCCACGAGTGCCCAGGTATTTGGTCAATCATTATTCTGGGTGCTTCTGTGGGGGTGTTCTTGGATGATATTAACACTTAAATAGGTAGACTAAATAAAGCAGATTTTCCTCCTTAATGTGGATTGGTCTCATCCAAACAGTTGAAGGCCTGAGTAGAACAAAATGGCTGACCCTTCCCTGAGTAAAAATAATTTCTCCTACCTGACTGCCTTTGATCTGGGACATCAGCTTTTTCCTGCCTTTGAACTCTAGCTTGCTGACTCATTGTGCAGATCTTGGGACTTGTCAGCTTCCATAATAGTGGGAGCCATTTCCTTATAATGAATATCTTTCTTTGTATATAAATCTCCTATTGGTTCTGTTTCTCTGGAGAACATGTACTAATACAGATTTATCTTGTTCATCTGCATTGCATGGCTTATAACTGACCAATGAATGGAGGAAGAGGAAAATGAAAAAGACGGGATACTGGACCTGCCTGCTGTTGCAGAATAGGCTCTAGGAAAACCAAAGCAACAGCAGTTATAACCTTGTTTTGTCACTTATTGACTACATGACCTTGAGTAAGGCATTACATTTTTTTCAGTTTGTTTTTTTATCTGCAAAATGATGATAATACTTGGCTTCTAATCTCTCAGATTGGTTTTGTGTAAAGAAGGTATTTCATATGCAAACACTTTGGTGACTATTAAATATTAACAAATAAAAAGTATCATTACTACTACTATTTTTAGTAGAGACATTTTACCTGTCACACCACGTGAAGAAGGCTTCTCAAAGCCCCAAATTGTCAAGTGTGCCAATGGCGTATCAGAATTCTGACAAAAGCACAGAAATACCTCATTCCTATTTACCATGACTACCAGAGGGGAAAGGTGGAAAGATATTTTAAAGCCAGTCCTTCTAGCTGCAGGATTAATTAACATAGTCCTCAGACAGCATTAGGCAAGTTCTGAAGTATACTGGAATATATTGCATATTAGGAGGCAGATCAGCCAGCCACTGTATTTTAGGTTGAAATTCTCACTGGGGCCATAATTTAAATTAAAGCTTGGTATAGAGGACACACGAACACACACAAACATACACATAGCATAGTACTGTAAGTGTCCAACAAAATCGAAAAGTACTAATGCATGCTAATTTTATTGTAACAATTACATGCACCAGATATTTTGAAGGATTCACAAAACAACATACGGCTTAGCTGTTCAGCTGCCATGAAAATGTGGATTTTTAAGAATAAAAATTAGTTTGAAAAGCAGCAGGCAACAGTAATCTCGAATCCCCTGTATACCCGTAAAATGGTGAAACCATCTGTACTATGTGCAAGCTGATGACCTTGGATTAATTCTAGCAATGTCATTACCCAATTAGTTGAGGAAGGAAAGATACTTGGGAATTACAATTACAGATCCATTAAAATTGTGCAGCGCTTTATTCTCAAATATTTATTAAATCACATCTGTCAGATAACAATTATATGATGATTTTTTTTTTCATTTAAAAGAGACTGCTTGTTAGGTAAAACAGTGAGCTAGCACTGAATGAGAGAATTATATTACTTGAGCATATTTCATGTATGTCTGTCTTAAAAAAGTAAGATAATGATATCTCATTTTTAATCTCATGACTTTTCAAATGGCAATGCCTCCAAAAACTTTTGTAAGAATAATCTCTTCTGCTATAATAAACTATTTTTTAACCAAACAACAACAAAAAATGCATGCCAAGTAATGCAGTAATTTTATGTTTTCCTGCTCTACTTGTTTTTATTTTATAGAGATCTCACTGTGACTCTAGGGATCATGTTAAAGAACCTAACTAGCAATTCTTGAACAATAAGCACAGTTTTATTTTGTCTATTGTTTTATAAATGGAAAACTAAAGTTTGTAGGGGTCTTAAGATAGGAATTTTCTGTGCAGCTATCTATCCTCATTATTTAATTTGAGAATACTTTTGACAAGCATGTGATTTGCACATAAAACCTTATATGTGGAGGAAAATAAGAATCTTTTTAACATTTATGGACACAGTATATGTAGAAACTTTAATTTCTTTTTCTTCAATTATTTCAAGAAGTAGGAACTCCAGAACAGTTTCGAGTAGAAAAGGTGAGAATAGACATTCTTATCATATTCTGAGTATGAGAGGAAAGTGTTCAGTATTTCACTGTTAAATAAAAAGTTACCATCTTTTTCTTTTTCTTTTTTTCTTTTGTAGATGCCCTTTATCAAATTGAGGATATTACTATTTTTTTTTTTTTTTTTTTTGGTGGCTGGCTGGTATGGGGAACTGAATTCTTGACCTTGGTTTTATCAGCACCATGCTCTAACTGAGTAACAGGCCAGCTCCAGATATTGCCTTTTATGCCTGTGCTGCTGAGACATTTCATGTGCCGAATTTTGTAAAATGATTGCACTGCTCAAAATAGAAAATCATGTAATTTTTCTCCTTGATGTGATTAATTATATTTATTGATTTTTTGAATGCTAAACCAACCTTCTATTCTTGAGATAAATCCCACTTAGTCATGATAAATAATCATTTATATATGGATGAATTTGATATTTCAATACTTTTTAAATATTTTGTTTTTATGTTCCTGAGATACATGTCAGTATGTAAAGTTTTGATACCTTTTATTGTCATGGTTATGCTGAACTCATAGAACAAAGTTTTATTTATTTATTTATTTATTTATTTTTTAAACATAATTCTTTTACTAGCGTGTAAAACCATGGAATAAAAAAATCAGCTATTGACTGAACAAAGAAATGGACATAGTCAAAGTGTACTAAAGTTGAAGCATGTTTTTGATATTATTCAATGATTTTTTGATAATACTACATGAGGATCTCTTTTTCATTTCTAAGATTGCATAACTAGATTTAATGTGTTGTGTCTGGATTGTTTATGCCTGTGAAGAGCATCTAGCTGCAGGTCCAGTTTCCAACTCTTTTAAGATCTTTCACCATAAAAAATGCATAAGCATCTGTCTTAGTCTATTTGGGCTGCTGTAACAAAATACCATAAACTGAATGGCAATACAAATTTATTTCTCACAGTCCAGGAGGCTGGTAAAATCAAGGTGCCAGCAGATTCGGTATCTGATGAGGGCCTGCTTTCTGGTTCATAGGTGGCTCCTTCTTGCTGTAACCTCACATGGTGGAAGAGGCAGGCTAGCTCTCTGGGGTCTCTTTCATAAGAGTACTAATCCCAACCATAAAGGCTCTGCCCCCCAAGTCCCCACCTCCTAATACCATCATCTTGGGGGTTAGTATTTCAGCACATGAATTTTGAGGGGACATAATGTTCAGACCATAACAGCATCCAATTTTTTACATTACTATTTCTTTTGGATTTTTTTTTCAGCTTTTGCACTGGACTCATTTATTCCAAGTAATATTTACAAGAACCAAAGTCCAGTAAAATCAAAGAATTTGAAAGGACTTTAGGGTCTATTACAATATAATTTGATGTGCTTTATATGTTTGCCAGTTTTTGATAACCAGATTCATACAAAGTGTGATTAAAGTAATTTTTTGGTTCTGAGTGTCAACCAGGCAAATAATGCTGAGGTTGGTTTTCAGGCTGGTTTTCCTTCCTTTGTGTTGAAACAGCAGGCTGCATTCTAGCTCACAATGAAGACTTGGTTTCTTCTACAGCCTCATCTGAAACTTCTGTCCAAGGCCAGGGGTCACTGTCAGATTTTGTCCAGAGTTCTCTTAACAGTAAAATCAAGCCTAATCCCTTCTCTTAAATCCTCTAAGCTGTCAGGAAACAAACCACTTCTTACCAGTCTAGTGTGAATGCCATGACCTAGGAATATAGGGCTGGTACATTGGTTGTTAAAGGGTACTTGGTTTTCAGTCTTCAGATTGCAAGTCAGTGCTTTCTCCTCTGCTGTCAGACCATCAAATTGTAGGAGTCGTGCTGCATGTTTTAAGGTGGCCCATAGATGTTGGACAATTGCAGAAAGCTGTGGTTTTCTTTTTACAAGAGAACATGAAGATACTATTTATCTATCTATCTATTTATTTATTTATTTATTTATGGTGAGAAGAGCCCTTATAAACTTCTTTCTTCCTCTACTGGTTCTGTTACCTCCACTGTGCCATTTCTTAGTGTCTTTATTTTTTATTTTTTTTTTGGTGCTGGCCAGTGCCAGGATGGAACCCTGGACCTTGGTGTTATCAGCACCACACTGTAACCGAGTTAACAGGCCAGCCTCTTTTTATTTTATTTTATTTTATCTTTTATGTTTTATTTTTTTTTCAAATACAGACTCTATTTTAATTTTTATTTCTTTATTTATTTTTCCCTAATTTTATTTTGTCAATATACACTGAGGTTGATTATTGTGGCCCATTACCGAAACCCCCCTCCCTCCTCCCTCTCCCCCCTCCCACCCAACAATGTCCTTTCTGTTTGCTTGTC
>NW_007737038.1:35926-37185 GCF_000696425.1 Galeopterus variegatus
GTGTGGGTTGATTTCTGGATTCTCTATTCTATTCCATTGATCAGTGTGTCTGTTTTTATGCCAGTACCATGCTGTTTTGGTTATTATAGCTTTGTAGTATAGTTTAAAGTCAGGTAGTGTTACGCCTCCAGCTTTATTTTTTTTGCTCAGCATTGCTTTGCCTATGTGAGGTGTTTTGTTATTCCACACAAATGTCTGGAGAGTTCTTTCCATTTCTGAGAAAAATGTCATTGGAATTTTGATGGGGATTGCATTGAATTTGTATAGCACTTTGGGTAGGATGGACATTTTCACAATGTTGATTCTTCCAATTCAAGAACATGGGATATCTCTCCATCTTCTTGTATCCTCTCTAATTACTCTTAGCAGTGGTTTGTAATTCTCATTACAGAGATTTTTCACATCCTTGGTAACTCAATTCATAAGTATTTTATTTTTTTGGTGGCTATTGTAATGGGCAAGCTTTCTTGATTTCTCTTTCTGCATGCTCACTATTGCAGAATAGATACGCTACTGATTTTTCTGTGTTGACTTTGTATCCTGCAACTTTGTTGAAATCATTTATGAACTCCAAGACTTTTTTTGTAGAAGCTTTAGGCTGTTTGTTACATAGGATCATGTCATCTGCAAACATGAACATTTTGAGTTCATCTTTTCCAATCTGGATGAGCTTTATATCATTCTCTTCTCTAATTGCTCTGGCTAGTATTTCCAACACTATGTTGAATAGGAGTGGTGAGAGTGGGCATCCTTGTCTGGTTCCTGTTCTTAAAGGAAAAGCTTTCAGGTTTTCCCCATTCAGGATGATATTGGCAGTGGGTTTATCATATATGGCTTTAATTATGTTGAGATACTTTCCATCTATACCTAACCTATAGAGGGTCTTTGTCATGAATGAGTGTTGAATTTTATCAAATGCTTTTTCAGCATCTATAGAGATGATCATATGGTCCTTGTGTTTGATTTTATTAATATGGTGTATCACATTTATTGATTTGCATATGTTGAACCAACCTTGCATCCCTGGGATGAATCCCACTTGATCATGGTGTATAATTTTGCATACGTGTTGCTGTATTTTGTTAGGTATTATTATATTGTGTATTTTTGAATCTATATTCATCAAGGATGTTAGCCTGTAGTTTTCCTTTTTAGTTGTATCTTTACCTGGTTTTGGTATCAGGATGATGTTTGCTTTGTAGAATGTGTTTGGGAGATTTATGTCTGATTAAATCTTTTGGAATAGTTTGTCAAGAATC
>NW_007737038.1:38137-38892 GCF_000696425.1 Galeopterus variegatus
CTTTTACATTAAGAGTTGTTATTGAAAAGTGTTGATTTATTCCTAGCATTTTATTGATAGTTGTTTGGTTTTCTTAGATGTCTTTTGTTCCTTGTTTTCTGATTTACTGTTTGTTTTTTGTGTTTGTTGGTTCCTTAGGATGTAGATAGCCTTTTTGTTTGTTTGTTTTCTCTTCATGTATGCCATTTTTATTATGCTAGTGGGTTAGATTTTTCTTGGGTTTTTATGGCAGTGGTGGTTATTTTTCAGGAACCAAACCCAGTACTCCTTTGAGAATTTCTTGTAAGGGTGGTCATGTGGTGGTGAACTCCCGCAGTTTTTGTTTGTCTGAGAAATATACTATTTGCCCTTCATTTCAGAAGGATAGCCTTGCACGGTAGAGTATTCTTGGCTGACAATCTCTGGCTTTTAGTATTTTGAATATATCCTCCCATTTGTTTCTGGCTTTTAGGGTTTGTGATGTAAAGTCTGATGTTAGCCTGATTGGGCCCCCCTTATAGGTGATTTGACGCTTCTCTCTTGCAGCTCTCAAGATGCTTTCTTTGTCTTTGAGTCTTGCCAGTTTTACTATACCATGTCTTGGAGAAGATCTTTTTGGGTTGAATACGTTTGGAGATCGTTGAGCTTCCTGGATCTGAAGATCTGTGATTTTTCCTATACCTGGGAAGTTTTCTGCCAGTATTTTGTTGAATATGTTTTCAATGCAATCTCCTTTTTCCTCCCCTTCTGGGATACCCATGACTCGGATATTTGAG